>NW_025535101.1:0-32500 GCF_020615455.1 Coregonus clupeaformis
TCACCACTTGTAGGGGTCAGGTTCATCATAACCAACCTGAGTGAACTCTCTACTCTCACCACTGTAGGGTCAGGTTCATCATAACCAACCTGAGTGAACTCTCTCTACTCTCACCACTGTAGGGTCAGGTTCATCATAACCAACCTGAGTGAACTCTCTCTACTCTCACCACTGTAGGGTCAGGTTCATCATAACCAACCTGAGTGAACTCTCTCTCACTCTCACCACTGTAGGGTCAGGTTCATCATAACCAACCTGGAGTGAACTCTCTTACTCTCACCACTGTAGGGTCAGGTTCCTCATAACCAACCTGAGTGAACTCTCTCTCTCACCACTGTAGGGTCAGGTTCATCATAACCAACCTGAGACCTCTACTCTCACCACTGTAGGGTCAGGTTCATCAAACCAACCTGGGAGCGAACTACTCTCACACTGTAGGTCAGGTTCATCATGAACCAACCTGAACTCTATCTCACCACTGTAGGGTCAGGTTCATCATAACCAACCTGGAGTGAACTACTCACCACTGCTTAGGGTCAGGTTCATCATAACCAACCTGAACTCTACTCTCACCACTGTATGGTCAGGTTCATCATAACCAACCTGAGTGAACTCTCTCTACTCCTCACCACTGGAGGGTCAGGTTCATCACTGTAACCAACCTGAGTGAACTCTACTCTACTCTCACCACTGGAGGTCAGGTTCATCAGTAACCAACCTGAACTCTACTACTCACCACTGCCTAGGGTCAGGTTCATCATAACCAACCTGAGTGAACTCTACTCGTCACCACTGTAGGGTCAGGTTCATCATAACCAACCTGAGTGAACTCTCTACCTCTCACCACTGTAGGGTCAGGTTCAGTCATAACCAACCTGAACTCTACTCTCTCACCACTGTAGGGTCAGGTTCATCATAACCAACCTGAGTGAACTCTCTACTCTCACCACTATAGGGTGCAGTTCATCATAACCAACCTGGGTGAACTCTCTCTACTCACCACTGTAGGGTCAGGTTCATCATAACCAACCTGAACTCTACTCTCACCACTGTAGGGTCAGGTTCATCATAACCAACCTGAACTCTACTCACCACTGTAGGTCAGGGTTCATCATAACCAACCTGAGTGAACTCTCTCTACTCTCCCACCACTATAGGGTCAGGTTCATCATAACCAACCTGAGGAAACTCTCTCTACTCTCACCACTCGGAGGGTCAGGTTCATCATAACCAACCTGAGTGAACTCTCTCCACTCTCACCACTATAGGGTCAGGTTCATCATAACCAACCTGAGTGAACTACTCTCACCACTGTAGGGTCAGGTTCATCAAACCAACCTGAACTCTACTCCTCACCACTGTAGGTTCAGGTTCATAAACCAACCTGAGTGAACTCTCTCTACTCTCACCACTGTAGGGTCAGGTTCATCATAACCAACCTGGAGTGAACTACTTCTCCCACCACTGTAGGGTCAGGTTCATCATAACCAACCTGAACTCTATCTCACCACTGGAGGGTCAGGTTCATCATAACCAACCTGAGTGAACTCTCTCTACTCTCACCACTGTAGGGTCAGGTTCATCATAACCAACCTGAACTCTACTCTCACCACTGTAGGGTCAGGTTCATCATAACCAACCTGAACTCTACTCTCACCACTGTAGGGTCAGGTTCATCATAACCAACCTGAGTGAACTCTCACTCTCACCACTGTAGGGTCAGGTTCATCATAACCAACCTGGAGTGAACTACTCTCACCACTGTAGGGTCAGGTTCATCATAACCAACCTGGAGTGAACTACTCACCACTGTAGGGTCAGGTTCATCATAACCAACCTGAGTGAACTATTCTCACCACTGTGGGTCAGGTTCATAACCAACCTGAGTGAACTCTCTCTCTCACCACTGTAGGGTCAGGTTCATCATAACCAACCTGAACTCTACTCACCACTGGAGGGTCAGGTTCATCATAACCAACCTGAGTGAACTCTCTCTACTCTCACCACTGTAGGGTCAGGTTCATCATAACCAACCTGAGGAACTACTCTCACCACTGTAGGGTCAGGTTCATCGTAACCAACCTGAACTCTACTCTCACCACTGTAGGGTCAGGTTCATCATAACCAACCTGAGTGAACTACTCTCACCACTGTAGGGTCAGGTTCATCATAACCAACCTGAGTGAACTCTCTCTACTCTCACCACTGTAGGGTCAGGTTCATCATAACCAACCTGGAGTGAACTCTCTCTACTCTCACCACTGTAGGGTCACGTTCATCATAACCAACCTGAGTGAACTCTCTCTACTCTCACCACTGTAGGTCAGGTTCATCATAACCAACCTGAGTGAACTACTCTCACCACTGTAGGGTCAGGTTCCTCATAACCAACCTGGAGTGAACTCTCTACTCTCACCACTGTAGGGTCAGGTTCATCATAACCAACCTGAACTCTACTCTCACCACTGTAGGGTCAGGTTCATCATAACCAACCTGAGTGAACTACTCTCACCACTGTAGGGTCAGGTTCATCATAACCAACCTGAACTCTACTCTCACCACTGTAGGGTCAGGTTCATCATAACCAACCTGAGTGAACTACTCTCACCACTGTAGGGTCAGGTTCATCATAACCAACCTGAACTCCACTCTCACCACTGTATGGTCAGGTTCATCATAACCAACCTGAGTGAACCCTCTCTACCTCACCACTGGAGGGTCAGGTTCATCATAACCAACCTGAGTGAACTCTCTCTACTCTCACCACTGTAGGGTCAGGTTAATCATAACCAACCTGAGTGAATCCTCTACTCTCACCACTGTAGGGTCAGGTTCATCAGAACCAACCTGAGTGAACTCTACTCTCACCACTGTAGGGTCAGGTTCATCATAACCAACCTGGAGTGAACTCTCTACTCTCACCACTGTAGGGTCAGGTTCATCATAACCAACCTTAGTGAACTCTCTACTCTCACCACTGTAAGGTCGGGTTCCTCATAACCAACCTGAGTGAACTCTCTCTACTCTCACCACTGTAGGGTCAGGTTCATCATAACCAACCTGAACTCTACTCTCACCACTGTAGGGTCAGGTTCATCATAACCAACCTGAGTGAACTACTCTCACCACTGTAGGGTCAGGTTCATCATAACCAACCTGAACTCTACTCTCACCACTGTAGGGGTCAGGTTCATCATAACCAACCTGGAGTGAACTACCTCACCACTGTAGGGTCAGGTTCATCATAACCAACCTGAACTCTACTCTCACCACTGTATGGTCAGGTTCATCATAACCAACCTGAGTGAACTCTCTCTACTCTCACCACTGGAGGGTCAGGTTCATCATAACCAACCTGAGTGAACTCTCTCTACTCTCACCACTGGAGGGTCAGGTTCATCATAACCAACCTGAACTCTACTCTCACCACTGTATGGTCAGGTTCATCATAACCAACCTGAGTGAACTACCTCACCACTGTAGGGTCAGGTTCATCATAACCAACCTGAGTGAACTCTCTCTACTCTCACCACTGTAGGGTCAGGTTCATCATAACCAACCTGAACTCTCCTCACCACTGTAGGGTCAGGTTCATCATAACCAACCTGAACTCTACTCTCACCACTGTAGGGGTCAGGTTCATCATAACCAACCTGAACTCTACTCTCACCACTGTAGGGTCAGGTTCATCATAACCAACCTGAGTGAACTCTCTCTACTCTCACCACTATAGGGTCAGGTTCATCATAACCAACCTGAGTGAACTCTCTCTACTCTCACCACTGGAGGGTCAGGTTCCTCATAACCAACCTGAGTGAACTCTCTCTACTCTCACCACTGTAGGGTCAGGTTCATCATAACCAACCTGAACTCTACTCTCACCACTGTAGGGTCAGGTTCATCATAACCAACCTGAGTGAACCTATCTCACCACTGTAGGGTCAGGTTCATCATAACCAACCTGAACTCTACTCTCACCACTGTAGGGTCAGGTTCATCATAACCAACCTGAGTGAACTACTCTCACCACTGTAGGGTCAGGTTCATCATAACCAACCTGAACTCTACTCTCACCACTGTATGGTCAGGTTCATCATAACCAACCTGAGTGAACCCTCTCTACTCTCACCACTGGAGGGTCAGGTTCATCATAACCAACCTGAGTGAACTCTCTCTACTCTCACCACTGGAGGGTCAGGTTCATCATAACCAACCTGAACTCTACTCTCACCACTGTATGGTCAGGTTCATCATAACCAACCTGAGTGAACTACTCTCACCACTGTAGGGTCAGGTTCATCATAACCAACCTGAGTGAACTACTCTCACCACTGTAGGGTCAGGTTCATCATAACCAACCTGAACTCTACTCTCACCACTGTAGGGTCAGGTTCATCATAACCAACCTGAACTCTACTCTCACCACTGTAGGGTCAGGTTCATCATAACCAACCTGAACTCTACTCTCACCACTGTAGGGTCAGGTTCATCATAACCAACCTGAGTGAACTCTCTCTACTCTCACCACTATAGGGTCAGGTTCATCATAACCAACCTGAGTGAACTCTCTCTACTCTCACCACTGGAGGGTCAGGTTCATCATAACCAACCTGAGTGAACTCTCTCCACTCTCACCACTATAGGGTCAGGTTCATCATAACCAACCTGAGTGAACTACTCTCACCACTGTAGGGTCAGGTTCATCATAACCAACCTGAACTCTACTCTCACCACTGTAGGTTCAGGTTCATCATAACCAACCTGAGTGAACTCTCTCTACTCTCACCACTGTAGGGTCAGGTTCATCATAACCAACCTGAGTGAACTACTCTCACCACTGTAGGGTCAGGTTCATCATAACCAACCTGAACTCTACCTCACCACTGGAGGGTCAGGTTCATCATAACCAACCTGAGTGAACTCTCTCTACTCTCACCACTGTAGGGTCAGGTTCATCATAACCAACCTGAACTCTACTCTCACCACTGTAGGGTCAGGTTCATCATAACCAACCTGAACTCTACTCTCACCACTGTAGGGTCAGGTTCATCATAACCAACCTGAGTGAACTACTCTCACCACTGTAGGGTCAGGTTCATCATAACCAACCTGAGTGAACTACTCTCACCACTGTAGGGTCAGGTTCATCATAACCAACCTGAGTGAACTACTCTCACCACTGTAGGGTCAGGTTCATCATAACCAACCTGAGTGAACTATTCTCACCACTGTAGGGTCAGGTTCATCATAACCAACCTGAGTGAACTCTCTACTCTCACCACTGTAGGGTCAGGTTCATCATAACCAACCTGAACTCTACTCTCACCACTGGAGGGTCAGGTTCATCATAACCAACCTGAGTGAACTCTCTCTACTCTCACCACTGTAGGGTCAGGTTCATCATAACCAACCTGATTGAACTACTCTCACCACTGTAGGGTCAGGTTCATCATAACCAACCTGAACTCTACTCTCACCACTGTAGGGTCAGGTTCATCATAACCAACCTGAGTGAACTACTCTCACCACTGTAGGGTCAGGTTCATCATAACCAACCTGAGTGAACTCTCTCTACTCTCACCACTGTAGGGTCAGGTTCATCATAACCAACCTGAGTGAACTCTCTCTACTCTCACCACTGTAGGGTCAGGTTCATCATAACCAACCTGAGTGAACTCTCTCTACTCTCACCACTGTAGGGTCAGGTTCATCATAACCAACCTGAGTGAACTCTCTCTACTCTCACCACTGTAGGGTCAGGTTCATCATAACCAACCTGAGTGAACTACTCTCACCACTGTAGGGTCAGGTTCCTCATAACCAACCTGAGTGAACTCTCTCTACTCTCACCACTGTAGGGTCAGGTTCATCATAACCAACCTGAACTCTACTCTCACCACTGTAGGGTCAGGTTCATCATAACCAACCTGGAGTGAACTACTCTCACCACTGTAGGGTCAGGTTCATCATAACCAACCTGAACTCTACTCTCACCACTGTAGGGTCAGGTTCATCATAACCAACCTGAGTGAACTACTCTCACCACTGTAGGGTCAGGTTCATCATAACCAACCTGAACTCTACTCTCACCACTGTATGGTCAGGTTCATCATAACCAACCTGAGTGAACTCTCTCTACCTCACCACTGGAGGGTCAGGTTCATCATAACCAACCTGAGTGAACTCTCTCTACTCTCACCACTGTAGGGGTCAGGTTCATCATAACCAACCTGAGTGAACTTCTCTCTACTCTCACCACTGTAGGGTCAGGTTCATCATAACCAACCTGAGTGAACTCTCTCTACTCTCACCACTGTAGGGTCAGGTTCATCATAACCAACCTGAGTGAACTCTCTCTACTCTCACCACTGTAGGGTCAGGTTCATCATAACCAACCTGAGTGAACTCTCTCTACTCTCACCACTGTAGGGTCAGGTTCATCATAACCAACCTGAGTGAACTCTCTCTACTCTCACCACTGTAGGGTCAGGTTCCTCATAACCAACCTGAGTGAACTCTCTCTACTCTCACCACTGTAGGGTCAGGTTCATCATAACCAACCTGAACTCTACTCTCACCACTGTAGGGTCAGGTTCATCATAACCAACCTGAGTGAACTACTCTCACCACTGTAGGGTCAGGTTCATCATAACCAACCTGAACACTACTCTCACCACTGTAGGGTCAGGTTCATCATAACCAACCTGAGTGAACTACTCTCACCACTGTAGGGTCAGGTTCATCATAACCAACCTGAACTCTACTCTCACCACTGTATGGTCAGGTTCATCATAAGCAACCTGAGTGAAATCTCTCTACTCTCACCACTGGAGGGTCAGGTTCATCATAACCAACCTGAGTGAACTCTCTCTACTCTCACCACTGGAGGGTCAGGTTCATCATAACCAACCTGAACTCTACTCTCACCACTGTATGGTCAGGTTCATCATAACCAACCTGGAGTGAACCCTACTCACCACTGTAGGGTCAGGTTCATCATAACCAACCTGAGTGAACTCTCTCTACTCTCACCACTGTAGGGTCAGGTTCATCATAACCAACCTGAACTCTACTCTCACCACTGTAGGGTCAGGTTCATCATAACCAACCTGAACTCTACTCTCACCACTGTAGGGTCAGGTTCATCATAACCAACCTGAACTCTACTCTCACCACTGTAGGGTCAGGTTCATCATAACCAACCTGAGTGAACTCTCTCTACTCTCACCACTATAGGGTCAGGTTCATCATAACCAACCTGAGTGAACTCTCTCTACTCTCACCACTGGAGTGTCAGGTTCATCATAACCAACCTGAGTGAACTCTCTCCACTCTCACCACTATAGGGTCAGGTTCATCATAACCAACCTGAGTGAACTACTCTCACCACTGTAGGGTCAGGTTCATCATAACCAACCTGAACTCTACTCTCACCACTGTAGGTTCAGGTTCATCATAACCAACCTGAGTGAACTCTCTCTACTCTCACCACTGTAGGGTCAGGTTCATCATAACCAACCTGAGTGAACTACTCTCACCACTGTAGGGTCAGGTTCATCATAACCAACCTGAACTCTACTCTCACCACTGGAGGGTCAGGTTCATCATAACCAACCTGAGTGAACTCTCTCTACTCTCACCACTGTAGGGTCAGGTTCATCATAACCAACCTGAACTCTACTCTCACCACTGTAGGGTCAGGTTCATCATAACCAACCTGAACTCTACTCTCACCACTGTAGGGTCAGGTTCATCATAACCAACCTGAGTGAACTCTCTCTACTCTCACCACTGTAGGGTCAGGTTCATCATAACTAACCTGAGTGAACTACCTCACCACTGTAGGGTCAGGTTCATCATAACCAACCTGAGTGAACTATTCTCACCACTGTAGGGTCAGGTTCATCATAACCAACCTGGGTGAACTCTCTCTACTCTCACCACTGTAGGGTCAGGTTCATCATAACCAACCTGAACTCTACTCTCACCACTGGAGGGTCAGGTTCATCATAACCAACCTGAGTGAACTCTCTCTACTCTCACCACTGTAGGGTCAGGTTCATCATAACCAACCTGAGTGAACTACTCTCACCACTGTAGGGTCAGGTTCATCATAACCAACCTGAACTCTACTCTCACCACTGTAGGGTCAGGTTCATCATAACCAACCTGAGTGAACTACTCTCACCACTGTAGGGTCAGGTTCATCATAACCAACCTGAGTGAACTCTCTCTACTCTCACCACTGTAGGGTCAGGTTCATCATAACCAACCTGAGTGAACTCTCTCTACTCTCACCACTGTAGGGTCAGGTTCATCATAACCAACCTGAGTGAACTCTCTCTACTCTCACCACTGTAGGGTCAGGTTCATCATAACCAACCTGAGTGAACTACTCTCACCACTGTAGGGTCAGGTTCCTCATAACCAACCTGAGTGAACTCTCTCTACTCTCACCACTGTAGGGTCAGGTTCATCATAACCAACCTGAACTCTACTCTCACCACTGTAGGGTCAGGTTCATCATAACCAACCTGAGTGAACTCTCTCTACTCTCACCACTGTAGGGTCAGGTTCATCATAACCAACCTGAACTCTACTCTCACCACTGTAGGGTCAGGTTCATCATAACCAACCTGAACTCTACTCTCACCACTGTAGGGTCAGGTTCATCATAACCAACCTGAACTCTACTCTCACCACTGTAGGGTCAGGTTCATCATAACCAACCTGAGTGAATCCTCTCTACTCTCACCACTGTAGGGTCAGGTTCATCATAACCTACCTGAGTGAACTCTCTCTACTCTCACCACTGGAGGGTCAGGTTCATCATAACCAACCTGAGTGAACTACTCTCACCACTGTAGGGTCAGGTTCATCATAACCAACCTGAGTGAACTACTCTCACCACTGTAGGGTCAGGTTCATCATAACCAACCTGAGTGAACTATTCTCACCACTGTAGGGTCAGGTTCATCATAACCAACCTGAGTGAACTCTCTCTACTCTCACCACTGTAGGGTCAGGTTCATCATAACCAACCTGAACTCTACTCTCACCACTGGAGGGTCAGGTTCATCATAACCAACCTGAGTGAACTCTCTCTACTCTCACCACTGTAGGGTCAGGTTCATCATAACCAACCTGAGTGAACTACTCTCACCACTGTAGGGTCAGGTTCATCATAACCAACCTGAACTCTACTCTCACCACTGTAGGGTCAGGTTCATCATAACCAACCTGAGTGAACTACTCTCACCACTGTAGGGTCAGGTTCATCATAACCAACCTGAGTGAACTCCTCTCTACTCTCACCACTGTAGGGTCAGGTTCATCATAACCAACCTGAGTGAACTCTCTCTACTCTCACCACTGTAGGGTCACGTTCATCATAACCAACCTGAGTGAACTCTCTCTACTCTCACCACTGTAGGGTCAGGTTCATCATAACCAACCTGAGTGAACTACTCTCACCACTGTAGGGTCAGGTTCCTCATAACCAACCTGAGTGAACTCTCTCTACTCACCACTGTAGGGTCAGGTTCATCATAACCAACCTGAACTCTACTCACCACTGTAGGGTCAGGTTCATCATAACCAACCTGAGTGAACTACTCTCACCACTGTAGGGTCAGGTTCATCATAACCAACCTGAACTCTACTCTCACCACTGTAGGGTCAGGTTCATCATAACCAACCTGAGTGAACTACTCTCACCACTGTAGGGTCAGGTTCATCATAACCAACCTGAACTCCACTCTCACCACTGTATGGTCAGGTTCATCATAACCAACCTGAGTGAACTCTCTCTACTCTCACCACTGTAGGGTCAGGTTCATCATAACCAACCTGAGTGAACTACTCTCACCACTGTAGGGTCAGGTTCATCATAACCAACCTGAGTGAACTATTCTCACCACTGTAGGGTCAGGTTCATCATAACCAACCTGGGTGAACTCTCTCTACTCTCACCACTGTAGGGTCAGGTTCATCATAACCAACCTGAACTCTACTCTCACCACTGAGGGTCAGGTTCATCATAACCAACCTGAGTGAACTCTCTCTACTCTCACCACTGTAGGGTCAGGTTCATCATAACCAACCTGAGTGAACTACTCTCACCACTGTAGGGGTCAGGTTCATCATAACCAACCTGAACTCTACTCTCACCACTGTAGGGTCAGGTTCATCATAACCAACCTGAGTGAACTACTCTCACCACTGTAGGGTCAGGTTCATCATAACCAACCTGAGTGAACTCTCTCTACTCTCACCACTGTAGGGTCAGGTTCATCATAACCAACCTGAGTGAACCTCTCTACTCTCACCACTGTAGGGTCAGGTTCATCATAACCAACCTGAGTGAACTCTCTCTACTCTCACCACTGTAGGGTCAGGTTCATCATAACCAACCTGAGTGAACTACTCTCACCACTGTAGGGTCAGGTTCCTCATAACCAACCTGAGTGAACTCTCTACTCTCACCACTGTAGGGTCAGGTTCATCATAACCAACCTGAACTCTACTCTCACCACTGTAGGGTCAGGTTCATCATAACCAACCTGAGTGAACTCTCTCTACTCTCACCACTGTAGGGTCAGGTTCATCATAACCAACCTGAACTCTACTCTCACCACTGTAGGGTCAGGTTCATCATAACCAACCTGAACTCTACCTCACCACTGTAGGGTCAGGTTCATCATAACCAACCTGAACTCTACTCTCACCACTGTAGGGTCAGGTTCATCATAACCAACCTGAGTGAACTCTCTCTACTCTCACCACTGTAGGGTCAGGTTCATCATAACCTACCTGAGTGAACTCTCTCTACTCTCACCACTGGAGGGTCAGGTTCATCATAACCAACCTGAGTGAACTCTCTCCACTCTCACCACTATAGGGTCAGGTTCATCATAACCAACCTGAGTGAACTACTCTCACCACTGTAGGGTCATGTTCATCATAACCAACCTGAACTCTACTCTCACCACTGTAGGTTCAGGTTCATCATAACCAACCTGAGTGAACTCTCTCTACTCTCACCACTGTAGGGTCAGGTTCATCATAACCAACCTGAGTGAACTACTCTCACCACTGTAGGGTCAGGTTCATCATAACCAACCTGAACTCTACTCTCACCACTGGAGGGTCAGGTTCATCATAACCAACCTGAGTGAACTCTCTCTACTCTCACCACTGTAGGGTCAGGTTCATCATAACCAACCTGAACTCTACTCTCACCACTGTAGGGTCAGGTTCATCATAACCAACCTCAACTCTACTCTCACCACTGTAGGGTCAGGTTCATCATAACCAACCTGAGTGAACTCTCTCTACTCTCACCACTGTAGGGTCAGGTTCATCATAACCAACCTGAGTGAACTACTCTCACCACTGTAGGGTCAGGTTCATCATAACCAACCTGAGTGAACTACTCTCACCACTGTAGGGTCAGGTTCATCATAACCAACCTGAGTGAACTATTCTCACCACTGTAGGGTCAGGTTCATCATAACCAACCTGAGTGAACTCTCTCTACTCTCACCACTGTAGGGTCAGGTTCATCATAACCAACCTGAACTCTACTCTCACCACTGGAGGGTCAGGTTCATCATAACCAACCTGAGTGAACTCTCTCTACTCTCACCACTGTAGGGTCAGGTTCATCATAACCAACCTGATTGAACTACTCTCACCACTGTAGGGTCAGGTTCATCATAACCAACCTGAACTCTACTCTCACCACTGTAGGGTCAGGTTCATCATAACCAACCTGAGTGAACTACTCTCACCACTGTAGGGTCAGGTTCATCATAACCAACCTGAGTGAACTCTCTCTACTCTCACCACTGTAGGGTCAGGTTCATCATAACCAACCTGAGTGAACTCTCTCTACTCTCACCACTGTAGGGTCAGGTTCATCATAACCAACCTGAGTGAACTCTCTCTACTACTCACCACTGTAGGGTCAGGTTCATCATAACCAACCTGAGTGAACTACTCTCACCACTGTAGGGTCAGGTTCCTCATAACCAACCTGAGTGAACTCTCTCTACTCTCACCACTGTAGGGTCAGGTTCATCATAACCAACCTGAGTGAACTACTCTCACCACTGTAGGGTCAGGTTCATCATAACCAACCTGAACTCTACTCTCACCACTGTAGGGTCAGGTTCATCATAACCAACCTGAGTGAACTACTCTCACCACTGTAGGGTCAGGTTCATCATAACCAACCTGAACTCTACTCTCACCACTGTATGGTCAGGTTCATCATAACCAACCTGGAGTGACTCTCTCTACTCTCACCACTGTAGGGTCAGGTTCATCATAACCAACCTGAGTGAACTCTCTCTACTCTCACCACTGTAGGGTCAGGTTCATCATAACCAACCTGAGTGAACTCTCTACTCTCACCACTGTAGGGTCAGGTTCATCATAACCAACCTGAGTGAACTCTCTCTACTCTCACCACTGTAGGGTCAGGTTCATCATAACCAACCTGAGTGAACTCTCTCTACTCTCACCACTGTAGGGTCAGGTTCCTCATAACCAACCTGAGTGAATTCTCTCTACTCTCACCACTGTAGGGTCAGGTTCATCATAACCAACCTGAACTCTACTCTCACCACTGTAGGGTCAGGTTCATCATAACCAACCTGAGTGAACTACTCTCACCACTGTAGGGTCAGGTTCATCATAACCAACCTGAACTACTCTACTCACCACTGTAGGGTCAGGTTCATCATAACCAACCTGAGTGAACTACTCTCACCACTGTAGGGTCAGGTTCATCATAACCAACCTGAACTCTACTCTCACCACTGTATGGTCAGGTTCATCATAAGCAACCTGAGTGAAATCTCTCTACTCTCACCACTGGAGGGTCAGGTTCATCATAACCAACCTGAGTGAACTCTCTCTACTCTCACCACTGGAGGGTCAGGTTCATCATAACCAACCTGAACTCTACTCTCACCACTGTATGGTCAGGTTCATCATAACCAACCTGAGTGAACTACTCTCTCACCACTGTAGGGTCAGGTTCATCATAACCAACCTGAGTGAACTCTCTCTACTCTCACCACTGTAGGGTCAGGTTCATCATAACCAACCTGACCTCTACTCTCACCACTGTAGGGTCAGGTTCATCATAACCAACCTGAGGACTCTACTCTCACCACTGTAGGGTCAGGTTCATCATAACCAACCTGAACCTCTACTCTCACCACTGTAGGGTCAGGTTCATCATAACCAACCTGGTGAACTCTCTACTCTCACCACTGTAGGGTCAGGTTCATCATAACCAACCTGAGTGAACTCTTACTCTCACCACAGTAGGGTCAGGTTCATCATAACCAACCTGAGTGAACTCTCTCTCTCACCACTGTAGGGTCAGGTTCATCATAACCAACCTGAGTGGACTACTCTCACCACTGTAGGGTCAGGTTCATCATAACCAACCTGAGTGAACCTATTCTCACCACTGTAGGGTCAGGTTCATCATAACCAACCTGAGTGAACTCTCTACTCTCACCACTGTAGGGTCAGGTTCATCATAACCAACCTGAACTCTACTCTCACCACTGTAGGGTCAGGTTCATCATAACCAACCTGAGTGAACTACTCTCACCACTGGAGGGTCAGGTTCATCATAACCAACCTGAGTGAACTACTCTCACCACTGTAGGGTCAGGTTCATCATAACCAACCTGAACTCTACTCTCACCACTGTAGGGTCAGGTTCATCATAACCAACCTGAGTGAACTCTACTCTCACCACTGTAGGGTCAGGTTCATCATAACCAACCTGAGTGAACTCTCTCTACTCTCACCACTGTAGGGTCAGGTTCATCATAACCAACCTGAGTGAACTCTCTCTACTCTCACCACTGTAGGGTCAGGTTCATCATAACCAACCTGAGTGAACTCTCTCTACTCTCACCACTGTAGGGTCAGGTTCATCATAACCAACCTGAGTGAACTACTCTCACCACTGTAGGGTCAGGTTCCTCATAACCAACCTGAGTGAACTCTACTCTACTCTCACCACTGTAGGGTCAGGTTCATCATAACCAACCTGAACTCTACTCTCACCACTGTAGGGTCAGGTTCATCATAACCAACCTGAGTGAACCTCTCTCTACTCTCACCACTGTAGGGTCAGGTTCATCATAACCAACCTGGAACTCTACTCTCACCACTGTAGGGTCAGGTTCATCATAACCAACCGAGTGAACTCTACTCTCTCACCACTGTAGGGTCAGGTTCATCATAACCAACCTGAGTGAACTCTACTCTCACCACTGTAGGGTCAGGTTCATCATAACCAACCTGGGTGAAATCTCTCTACTCTCACCACTGTAGGGTCAGGTTCATCATAACCAACCTGAGTGAACTCTCTCTACTCTCACCACTGTAGGGTCAGGTTCATCATAACCAACCTGGTGAACTCTATCTCACCACTGTAGGGTCAGGTTCATCATAACCAACCTGAGTGAACTACTCTCACCACTGTAGGGTCAGGTTCATCATAACCAACCTGAGTGAACTCTCTCACCACTGTAGGGTCAGGTTCATCATAACCAACCTGAGTGAACTCTCCTACTCTCACCACTGTAGGGTCAGGTTCATCATAACCAACCTGGTGAACTCTACTCTCACCACTGTAGGGTCAGGTTCATCATAACCAACCTGAGTGAACTCTCTCTCTCACCACTGTAGGGTCAGGTTCATCATAACTAACCTGGGTGAACCTCTCTCACCACTGTAGGGTCAGGTTCATCATAACCAACCTGAGTGAACTCTCTACTCTCACCACTGTAGGGTCAGGTTCATCATAACCAACCTGAGTGAACTCTACTCTCACCACTGTAGGGTCAGGTTCATCATAACCAACCTGAGTGAACTCTCTCTACTCTCACCACTGTAGGGTCAGGTTCATCATAACCAACCTGAACTCTACTCTCACCACTGTAGGGTCAGGTTCATCATAACCAACCTGAACTCTACTCTCACCACTGTAGGGTCAGGTTCATCATAACCAACCTGAACTCTACTCTCACCACTGTAGGGTCAGGTTCATCATAACCAACCTGAGTGAACTACTCTCACCACTGTAGGGTCAGGTTCATCATAACCAACCTGAACTCCTCTCACCACTGTATGGTCAGGTTCATCATAACCAACCTGAGTGAACTCTCTCTACTCTCACCACTGTAGGGTCAGGTTCATCATAACTAACCTGAGTGAACTTCTACTCACCACTGTAGGGTCAGGTTCATCATAACCAACCTGAGTGAACTATTCTCACCACTGTAGGGTCAGGTTCATCATAACCAACCTGGGTGAACTCTCTCTACTCTCACCACTGTAGGGTCAGGTTCATCATAACCAACCTGAACTCTACTCTCACCACTGGAGGGTCAGGTTCATCATAACCAACCTGAGTGAACTCTCTCTACTCTCACCACTGTAGGGTCAGGTTCATCATAACCAACCCGAGTGAACTACTCTCACCACTGTAGGGTCAGGTTCATCATAACCAACCTGAACTCTACTCTCACCACTGTAGGGTCAGGTTCATCATAACCAACCTGAGTGAACTACTCTCACCACTGTAGGGTCAGGTTCATCATAACCAACCTGAGTGAACTCTCTCTACTCTCACCACTGTAGGGTCAGGTTCATCATAACCAACCTGAGTGAACTCTCTCTACTCTCACCACTGTAGGGTCAGGTTCATCATAACCAACCTGAGTGAACTCTCTCTACTCTCACCACTGTAGGGTCAGGTTCATCATAACCAACCTGAGTGAACTACTCTCACCACTGTAGGGTCAGGTTCCTCATAACCAACCTGAGTGAACTCTCTCTACTCTCACCACTGTAGGGTCAGGTTCATCATAACCAACCTGAACTCTACTCTCACCACTGTAGGGTCAGGTTCATCATAACCAACCTGAGTGAACCTCTCTACTACTCACCACTGTAGGGTCAGGTTCATCATAACCAACCTGAACTCTACTCTCACCACTGTAGGGTCAGGTTCATCATAACCAACCTGAACTCTACTCTCACCACTGTAGGGTCAGGTTCATCATAACCAACCTGAACTCTACTCTCACCACTGTAGGGTCAGGTTCATCATAACCAACCTGAGTGAACTCTCTCTACTCTCACCACTGTAGGGTCAGGTTCATCATAACCTACCTGAGTGAACTCTCTCTACTCTCACCACTGGAGGGTCAGGTTCATCATAACCAACCTGAGTGAACTCTCTCCACTCTCACCACTATAGGGTCAGGTTCATCATAACCAACCTGAGTGAACTACTCTCTCACCACTGTAGGGTCAGGTTCATCATAACCAACCTTAACTCTACTCTCACCACTGTAGGTTCAGGTTCATCATAACCAACCTGAGTGAACTCTCTCTACTCTCACCACTGTAGGGTCAGGTTCATCATAACCAACCTGAGTGAACTACTCTCACCACTGTAGGGTCAGGTTCATCATAACCAACCTGAACTCTACTCTCACCACTGGAGGGTCAGGTTCATCATAACCAACCTGAGTGAACTCTCTCTACTCTCACCACTGTAGGGTCAGGTTCATCATAACCAACCTGAACTCTACTCTCACCACTGTAGGGTCAGGTTCATCATAACCAACCTTAACTCTACTCTCACCACTGTAGGTCAGGTTCATCATAACCAACCTGAGTGAACTCTCTCTACTCTCACCACTGTAGGGTCAGGTTCATCATAACCAACCTGAGTGAACTACTCTCACCACTGTAGGGTCAGGTTCATCATAACCAACCTGAGTGAACTACTCTCACCACTGTAGGGTCAGGTTCATCATAACCAACCTGAGTGAACTATTCTCACCACTGTAGGGTCAGGTTCATCATAACCAACCTGAGTGAACTCTCTCTACTCTCACCACTGTAGGGTCAGGTTCATCATAACCAACCTGAACTCTACTCTCACCACTGGAGGGTCAGGTTCATCATAACCAACCTGAGTGAACTCTCTCTACTCTCACCACTGTAGGGTCAGGTTCATCATAACCAACCTGATTGAACTACTCTCACCACTGTAGGGTCAGGTTCATCATAACCAACCTGAACTCTACTCTCACCACTGTAGGGTCAGGTTCATCATAACCAACCTGAGTGAACTACTCTCACCACTGTAGGGTCAGGTTCATCATAACCAACCTGAGTGAATTCTCTCTACTCTCACCACTGTAGGGTCAGGTTCATCATAACCAACCTGAGTGAACTCTCTCTACTCTCACCACTGTAGGGTCAGGTTCATCATAACCAACCTGAGTGAACTCTCTCTACTCTCACCACTGTAGGGTCAGGTTCATCATAACCAACCTGAGTGAACTACTCTCACCACTGTAGGGTCAGGTTCCTCATAACCAACCTGAGTGAACTCTCTCTACTCTCACCACTGTAGGGTCAGGTTCATCATAACCAACCTGAGTGAACTACTCTCACCACTGTAGGGTCAGGTTCATCATAACCAACCTGAACTCTACTCTCACCACTGTAGGGTCAGGTTCATCATAACCAACCTGAGTGAACTACTCTCACCACTGTAGGGTCAGGTTCATCATAACCAACCTGAACTCTACTCTCACCACTGTATGGTCAGGTTCATCATAACCAACCTGAGTGAACTCTCTCTACTCTCACCACTGGAGGGTCAGGTTCATCATAACCAACCTGAGTGAACTCTCTCTACTCTCACCACTGTAGGGTCAGGTTCATCATAACCAACCTGAGTGAACTCTCTACTCTCACCACTGTAGGGTCAGGTTCATCATAACCAACCTGAGTGAACTCTCTCTACTCTCACCACTGTAGGGTCAGGTTCATCATAACCAACCTGAGTGAACTCTCTCTACTCTCACCACTGTAGGGTCAGGTTCATCATAACCAACCTGAGTGAACTCTCTCTACTCTCACCACTGTAGGGTCAGGTTCATCATAACCAACCTGAGTGAACTCTCTCTACTCTCACCACTGTAGGGTCAGGTTCCTCATAACCAACCTGAGTGAACTCTCTCTACTCTCACCACTGTAGGGTCAGGTTCATCATAACCAACCTGAACTCTACTCTCACCACTGTAGGGTCAGGTTCATCATAACCAACCTGAGTGAACTACTCTCACCACTGTAGGGTCAGGTTCATCATAACCAACCTGAACTCTACTCTCACCACGGTAGGGTCAGGTTCATCATAACCAACCTGAGTGAACTACTCTCACCACTGTAGGGTCAGGTTCATCATAACCAACCTGAACTCTACTCTCACCACTGTATGGTCAGATTCATCATAACCAACCTGAGTGAAATCTCTCTACTCTCACCACTGGAGGGTCAGGTTCATCATAACCAACCTGAGTGAACTCTCTCTACTCTCACCACTGGAGGGTCAGGTTCATCATAACCAACCTGAACTCTACTCTCACCACTGTATGGTCAGGTTCATCATAACCAACCTGAGTGAACTACTCTCACCACTGTAGGGTCAGGTTCCTCATAACCAACCTGAGTGAACTCTCTCTACTCTCACCACTGTAGGGTCAGGTTCATCATAACCAACCTGAACTCTACTCTCACCACTGTAGGGTCAGGTTCATCATAACCAACCTGAGTGAACTACTCTCACCACTGTAGGGTCAGGTTCATCATAACCAACCTGAACTCTACTCTCACCACTGTAGGGTCAGGTTCATCATAACCAACCTGAGTGAACTACTCTCACCACTGTAAGGTCAGGTTCATCATAACCAACCTGAACTCTACTCTCACCACTGTATGGTCAGGTTCATCATAACCAACCTGAGTGAACTCTCTCTACTCTCACCACTGGAGGGTCAGGTTCATCATAACCAACCTGAGTGAACTCTCTCTACTCTCACCACTGTAGGGCCAGGTTCATCATAACCAACCTGAGTGAACTCTCTCTACTCTCACCACTGTAGGGTCAGGTTCATCATAACCAACCTGAGTGAACTCTCTCTACTCTCAACACTGTAGGGTCAGGTTCATCATAACCAACCTGAGTGAACTCTCTCTACTCTCACCACTGTAGGGTCAGGTTCATCATAACCAACCTGAGTGAACTCTCTCTACTCTCACCACTGTAGGGTCAGGTTCATCATAACCAACCTGAGTGAACTCTCTCTACTCTCACCACTGTAGGGTCAGGTTCCTCATAACCAACCTGAGTGAACTCTCTCTACTCACCACTGTAGGGTCAGGTTCATCATAACCAACCTGAACTCTACTCTCACCACTGTAGGGTCAGGTTCATCATAACCAACCTGAGTGAACTACTCTCACCACTGTAGGGTCAGGTTCATCATAACCAACCTGAACTCTACTCTCACCACTGTAGGGTCAGGTTCATCATAACCAACCTGAGTGAACTACTCTCACCACTGTAGGGTCAGGTTCATCATAACCAACCTGAACTCTACTCTCACCACTGTATGGTCAGGTTCATCATAACCAACCTGAGTGAAATCTCTCTACTCTCACCACTGGAGGGTCAGGTTCATCATAACCAACCTGAGTGAACTCTCTCTACTCTCACCACTGGAGGGTCAGGTTCATCATAACCAACCTGAACTCTACTCTCACCACTGTATGGTCAGGTTCATCATAACCAACCTGAGTGAACTACTCTCACCACTGTAGGGTCAGGTTCATCATAACCAACCTGAGTGAACTCTCTCTACTCTCACCACTGTAGGGTCAGGTTCATCATAACCAACCTGAACTCTACTCTCACCACTGTAGGGTCAGGTTCATCATAACCAACCTGAACTCTACTCTCACCACTGTAGGGTCAGGTTCATCATAACCAACCTGAACTCTACTCTCACCACTGTAGGGTCAGGTTCATCATAACCAACCTGAGTGAACTCTCTCTACTCTCACCACTATAGGGTCAGGTTCATCATAACCAACCTGAGTGAACTCTCTCTACTCTCACCACTGGAGGGTCAGGTTCATCATAACCAACCTGAGTGAACTCTCTCCACTCTCACCACTATAGGGTCAGGTTCATCATAACCAACCTGAGTGAACTACTCTCACCACTGTAGGGTCAGGTTCATCATAACCAACCTGAACTCTACTCTCACCACTGTAGGTTCAGGTTCATCATAACCAACCTGAGTGAACTACTCTCACCACTGTAGGGTCAGGTTCATCATAACCAACCTGAACTCTACTCTCACCACTGGAGGGTCAGGTTCATCATAACCAACCTGAGTGAACTCTCTCTACTCTCACCACTGTAGGGTCAGGTTCATCATAACCAACCTGAACTCTACTCTCACCACTGTAGGGTCAGGTTCATCATAACCAACCTGAGTGAACTCTCTCTACTCTCACCACTGTAGGGTCAGGTTCATCATAACTAACCTGAGTGAACTACTCTCTCACCACTGTAGGGTCAGGTTCATCATAACCAACCTGAGTGAACTATTCTCACCACTGTAGGGTCAGGTTCATCATAACCAACCTGGGTGAACTCTCTCTACTCTCACCACTGTAGGGTCAGGTTCATCATAACCAACCTGAACTCTACTCTCACCACTGGAGGGTCAGGTTCATCATAACCAACCTGAGTGAACTCTCTCTACTCTCACCACTGTAGGGTCAGGTTCATCATAACCAACCTGAGTGAACTACTCTCACCACTGTAGGGTCAGGTTCATCATAACCAACCTGAACTCTACTCTCACCACTGTAGGGTCAGGTTCATCATAACCAACCTGAGTGAACTACTCTCACCACTGTAGGGTCAGGTTCATCATAACCAACCTGAGTGAACTCTCTCTACTCTCACCACTGTAGGGTCAGGTTCATCATAACCAACCTGAGTGAACTCTCTCTACTCTCACCACTGTAGGGTCAGGTTCATCATAACCAACCTGAGTGAACTCTCTCTCCTCTCACCACTGTAGGGTCAGGTTCATCATAACCAACCTGAGTGAACTACTCTCACCACTGTAGGGTCAGGTTCCTCATAACCAACCTGAGTGAACTCTCTCTACTCTCACCACTGTAGGGTCAGGTTCATCATAACCAACCTGAACTCTACTCTCACCACTGTAGGGTCAGGTTCATCATAACCAACCTGAGTGAACTCTCTCTACTCTCACCACTGTAGGGTCAGGTTCATCATAACCAACCTGAACTCTACTCTCACCACTGTAGGGTCAGGTTCATCATAACCAACCTGAACTCTACTCTCACCACTGTAGGGTCAGGTTCATCATAACCAACCTGAACTCTACTCTCACCACTGTAGGGTCAGGTTCATCATAACCAACCTGAGTGAACTCTCTCTACTCTCACCACTGTAGGGTCAGGTTCATCATAACCTACCTGAGTGAACTCTCTCTACTCTCACCACTGGAGGGTCAGGTTCATCATAACCAACCTGAGTGAACTACTCTCACCACTGTAGGGTCAGGTTCATCATAACCAACCTGAACTCTACTCTCACCACTGGAGGGTCAGGTTCATCATAACCAACCTGAGTGAACTCTCTCTACTCTCACCACTGTAGGGTCAGGTTCATCATAACCAACCTGAACTCTACTCTCACCACTGTAGGGTCAGGTTCATCATAACCAACCTGAACTCTACTCTCACCACTGTAGGGTCAGGTTCATCATAACCAACCTGAGTGAACTCTCTCTACTCTCACCACTGGAGGGTCAGGTTCATCATAACTAACCTGAGTGAACTACTCTCACCACTGTAGGGTCAGGTTCATCATAACCAACCTGAGTGAACTATTCTCACCACTGTAGGGTCAGGTTCATCATAACCAACCTGAGTGAACTCTCTCTACTCTCACCACTGGAGGGTCAGGTTCATCATAACCAACCTGAACTCTACTCTCACCACTGTATGGTCAGGTTCATCATAACCAACCTGAGTGAACTACTCTCACCACTGTAGGGTCAGGTTCATCATAACCAACCTGAGTGAACTCTCTCTACTCTCACCACTGTAGGGTCAGGTTCATCATAACCAACCTGAACTCTACTCTCACCACTGTAGGGTCAGGTTCATCATAACCAACCTGAACTCTACTCTCACCACTGTAGGGTCAGGTTCATCATAACCAACCTGAACTCTACTCTCACCACTGTAGGGTCAGGTTCATCATAACCAACCTGAGTGAACTCTCTCTACTCTCACCACTATAGGGTCAGGTTCATCATAACCAACCTGAGTGAACTCTCTCTACTCTCACCACTGGAGGGTCAGGTTCATCATAACCAACCTGAGTGAACTCTCTCCACTCTCACCACTATAGGGTCAGGTTCATCATAACCAACCTGAGTGAACTACTCTCACCACTGTAGGGTCAGGTTCATCATAACCAACCTGAACTCTACTCTCACCACTGTAGGTTCAGGTTCATCATAACCAACCTGAGTGAACTCTCTCTACTCTCACCACTGTAGGGTCAGGTTCATCATAACCAACCTGAGTGAACTACTCTCACCACTGTAGGGTCAGGTTCATCATAACCAACCTGAACTCTACTCTCACCACTGGAGGGTCAGGTTCATCATAACCAACCTGAGTGAACTCTCTCTACTCTCACCACTGTAGGGTCAGGTTCATCATAACAAACCTGAACTCTACTCTCACCACTGTAGGGTCAGGTTCATCATAACCAACCTGAGTGAACTCTCTCTACTCTCACCACTGTAGGGTCAGGTTCATCATAACTAACCTGAGTGAACTACTCTCACCACTGTAGGGTCAGGTTAATCATAACCAACCTGAGTGAACTATTCTCACCACTGTAGGGTCAGGTTCATCATAACCAACCTGGGTGAACTCTCTCTACTCTCACCACTGTAGGGTCAGGTTCATCATAACCAACCTGAACTCTACTCTCACCACTGGAGGGTCAGGTTCATCATAACCAACCTGGAGTGAACTCTCTCTACTCTCACCACTGTAGGGTCAGGTTCATCATAACCAACCTGAGTGAACTACTCTCACCACTGTAGGGTCAGGTTCATCATAACCAACCTGAACTCTACTCTCACCACTGTAGGGTCAGGTTCATCATAACCAACCTGAGTGAACTACTCTCACCACTGTAGGGTCAGGTTCATCATAACCAACCTGAGTGAACTCTCTCTACTCTCACCACTGTAGGGTCAGGTTCATCATAACCAACCTGAGTGAACTCTCTCTACTCTCACCACTGTAGGGTCAGGTTCATCATAACCAACCTGAGTGAACTCTCTCTACTCTCACCACTGTAGGGTCAGGTTCATCATAACCAACCTGAGTGAACTACTCTCACCACTGTAGGGTCAGGTTCCTCATAACCAACCTGAGTGAACTCTCTCTACTCTCACCACTGTAGGGTCAGGTTCATCATAACCAACCTGAACTCTACTCTCACCACTGTAGGGTCAGGTTCATCATAACCAACCTGAGTGAACTCTCTACTCTCACCACTGTAGGGTCAGGTTCATCATAACCAACCTGAACTCTATCTCTCACCACTGTAGGGTCAGGTTCATCATAACCAACCTGAACTCTACTCTCACCACTGTAGGGTCAGGTTCATCATAACCAACCTGAACTCTACTCTCACCACTGTAGGGTCAGGTTCATCATAACCAACCTGAGTGAACTCTCTCTACTCTCACCACTGTAGGGTCAGGTTCATCATAACCTACCTGAGTGAACTCTCTCTACTCTCACCACTGGAGGGTCAGGTTCATCATAACCAACCTGAGTGAACTACTCTCACCACTGTAGGGTCAGGTTCATCATAACCAACCTGAACTCTACTCTCACCACTGGAGGGTCAGGTTCATCATAACCAACCTGAGTGAACTCTCTCTACTCTCACCACTGTAGGGTCAGGTTCATCATAACCAACCTGAACTCTACTCTCACCACTGTAGGGTCAGGTTCATCATAACCAACCTGAACTCTACTCTCACCACTGTAGGGTCAGGTTCATCATAACCAACCTGAGTGAACTCTCTCTACTCTCACCACTGTAGGGTCAGGTTCATCATAACTAACCTGAGTGAACTACTCTCACCACTGTAGGGTCAGGTTCATCATAACCAACCTGAGTGAACTATTCTCACCACTGTAGGGTCAGGTTCATCATAACCAACCTGAGTGAACTCTCTCTACTCTCACCACTGTAGGGTCAGGTTCATCATAACCAACCTGAGTGAACTCTCTCTACTCTCACCACTGTAGGGTCAGGTTCCTCATAACCAACCTGAGTGAACTCTCTCTACTCTCACCACTGTAGGGTCAGGTTCATCATAACCAACCTGAACTCTACTCTCACCACTGTAGGGTCAGGTTCATCATAACCAACCTGAGTGAACTACTCTCACCACTGTAGGGTCAGGTTCATCATAACCAACCTGAACTCTACTCTCACCACTGTAGGGTCAGGTTCATCATAACCAACCTGAGTGAACTACTCTCACCACTGTAGGGTCAGGTTCATCATAACCAACCTGAACTCTACTCTCACCACTGTATGGTCAGGTTCATCATAACCAACATGAGTGAAATCTCTCTACTCTCACCACTGGAGGGTCAGGTTCATCATAACCAACCTGAGTGAACTCTCTCTACTCTCACCACTGGAGGGTCAGGTTCATCATAACCAACCTGAACTCTACTCTCACCACTGTATGGTCAGGTTCATCATAACCAACCTGAGTGAACTACTCTCACCACTGTAGGGTCAGGTTCCTCATAACCAACCTGAGTGAACTCTCTCTACTCTCACCACTGTAGGGTCAGGTTCATCATAACCAACCTGAACTCTACTCTCACCACTGTAGGGTCAGGTTCATCATAACCAACCTGAGTGAACTACTCTCACCACTGTAGGGTCAGGTTCATCATAACCAACCTGAACTCTACTCTCACCACTGTAGGGTCAGGTTCATCATAACCAACCTGAGTGAACTACTCTCACCACTGTAGGGTCAGGTTCATCATAACCAACCTGAACTCTACTCTCACCACTGTATGGTCAGGTTCATCATAACCAACCTGAGTGAACTCTCTCTACTCTCACCACTGGAGGGTCAGGTTCATCATAACCAACCTGAGTGAACTCTCTCTACTCTCACCACTGTAGGGTCAGGTTCATCATAACCAACCTGAGGGAACTCTCTCTACTCTCACCACTGTAGGGTCAGGTTCATCATAACCAACCTGAGTGAACTCTCTCTACTCTCACCACTGTAGGGTCAGGTTCATCATAACCAACCTGAGTGAACTCTCTCTACTCTCACCACTGTAGGGTCAGGTTCATCATAACCAACCTGAGTGAACTCTCTCTACTCTCACCACTGTAGGGTCAGGTTCATCATAACCAACCTGAGTGAACTCTCTCTACTCTCACCACTGTAGGGTCAGGTTCCTCATAACCAACCTGAGTGAACTCTCTCTACTCTCACCACTGTAGGGTCAGGTTCATCATAACCAACCTGAACTCTACTCTCACCACTGTAGGGTCAGGTTCATCATAACCAACCTGGAGTGAACTACTCTCACCACTGTAGGGTCAGGTTCATCATAACCAACCTGAACTCTACTCTCACCACTGTAGGGTCAGGTTCATCATAACCAACCTGAGTGAACTACTCTCACCACTGTAGGGTCAGGTTCATCATAACCAACCTGAACTCTACTCTCACCACTGTATGGTCAGGTTCATCATAACCAACCTGAGTGAAATCTCTCTACTCTCACCACTGGGGGTCAGGTTCATCATAACCAACCTGAGTGAACTCTCTCTACTCTCACCACTGGAGGGTCAGGTTCATCATAACCAACCTGAACTCTACTCTCACCACTGTATGGTCAGGTTCATCATAACCAACCTGGAGTGAACTACTCTCTCACCACTGTAGGGTCAGGTTCATCATAACCAACCTGAGTGAACTCTCTCTACTCTCACCACTGTAGGGTCAGGTTCATCATAACCAACCTGAACTCTACTCTCACCACTGTAGGGTCAGGTTCATCATAACCAACCTGAACTCTACTCTCACCACTGTAGGGTCAGGTTCATCATAACCAACCTGAACTCTACTCACCACTGTAGGGTCAGGTTCATCATAACCAACCTGAGTGAACTCTCTCTACTCTCACCACTATAGGGTCAGGTTCATCATAACCAACCTGAGTGAACTCTCTACTCTCACCACTGGAGGGTCAGGTTCATCATAACCAACCTGAGTGAACTCTCTCCACTCTCACCACTATAGGGTCAGGTTCATCATAACCAACCTGAGTGAACTACTCTCACCACTGTAGGGTCAGGTTCATCATAACCAACCTGAACTCTACTCTCACCACTGTAGGTTCAGGTTCATCATAACCAACCTGAGTGAACTCTCTCTACTCTCACCACTGTAGGGTCAGGTTCATCATAACCAACCTGAGTGAACTACTCTCACCACTGTAGGGTCAGGTTCATCATAACCAACCTGAACTCTACTCTCACCACTGGAGGGTCAGGTTCATCATAACCAACCTGAGTGAACTCTCTCCACTCTCACCACTGTAGGGTCAGGTTCATCATAACCAACCTGAACTCTACTCTCACCACTGTAGGGTCAGGTTCATCATAACCAACCTGAACTCTACTCTCACCACTGTAGGGTCAGGTTCATCATAACCAACCTGAGTGAACTCTCTCTACTCTCACCACTGTAGGGTCAGGTTCATCATAACTAACCTGAGTGAACTACTCTCACCACTGTAGGGTCAGGTTCATCATAACCAACCTGGGTGAACTCTCTCTACTCTCACCACTGTAGGGTCAGGTTCATCATAACCAACCTGAACTCTACTCTCACCACTGGAGGGTCAGGTTCATCATAACCAACCTGAGTGAACTCTCTCTACTCTCACCACTGTAGGGTCAGGTTCATCATAACCAACCTGAGTGAACTACTCTCACCACTGTAGGGTCAGGTTCATCATAACCAACCTGAACTCTACTCTCACCACTGTAGGGTCAGGTTCATCATAACCAACCTGAGTGAACTACTCTCACCACTGTAGGGTCAGGTTCATCATAACCAACCTGAGTGAACTCTCTCTACTCTCACCACTGTAGGGTCAGGTTCATCATAACCAACCTGAGTGAACTCTCTCTACTCTCACCACTGTAGGGTCAGGTTCATCATAACCAACCTGAGTGAACTCTCTCTACTCTCACCACTGTAGGGTCAGGTTCATCATAACCAACCTGAGTGAACTACTCTCACCACTGTAGGGTCAGGTTCCTCATAACCAACCTGAGTGAACTCTCTCTACTCTCACCACTGTAGGGTCAGGTTCATCATAACCAACCTGAACTCTACTCTCACCACTGTAGGGTCAGGTTCATCATAACCAACCTGAGTGAACTCTCTCTACTCTCACCACTGTAGGGTCAGGTTCATCATAACCAACCTGAACTCTACTCTCACCACTGTAGGGTCAGGTTCATCATAACCAACCTGAACTCTACTCTCACCACTGTAGGGTCAGGTTCATCATAACCAACCTGAACTCTACTCTCACCACTGTAGGGTCAGGTTCATCATAACCAACCTGAGTGAACTCTCTCTACTCTCACCACTGTAGGGTCAGGTTCATCATAACCTACCTGAGTGAACTCTCTCTACTCTCACCACTGGAGGGTCAGGTTCATCATAACCAACCTGAGTGAACTACTCTCACCACTGTAGGGTCAGGTTCATCATAACCAACCTGAACTCTACTCTCACCACTGGAGGGTCAGGTTCATCATAACCAACCTGAGTGAACTCTCTCTACTCTCACCACTGTAGGGTCAGGTTCATCATAACCAACCTGAACTCTACTCTCACCACTGTAGGGTCAGGTTCATCATAACCAACCTGAACTCTACTCTCACCACTGTAGGGTCAGGTTCATCATAACCAACCTGAGTGAACTCTCTCTACTCTCACCACTGTAGGGTCAGGTTCATCATAACTAACCTGAGTGAACTACTCTCACCACTGTAGGTTCAGGTTCATCATAACCAACCTGAGTGAACTATTCTCACCACTGTAGGGTCAGTTTCATCATAACCAACCTGGGTGAACTCTCTCTACTCTCACCACTGTAGGGTCAGGTTCATCATAACCAACCTGAACTCTACTCTCACCACTGGAGGGTCAGGTTCATCATAACCAACCTGAGTGAACTCTCTCTACTCTCACCACTGTAGGGTCAGGTTCATCATAACCAACCTGAGTGAACTACTCTCACCACTGTAGGGTCAGGTTCATCATAACCAACCTGAACTCTACTCTCACCACTGTAGGGTCAGGTTCATCATAACCAACCTGAGTGAACTACTCTCACCACTGTAGGGTCAGGTTCATCATAACCAACCTGAGTGAACTCTCTCTACTCTCACCACTGTAGGGTCAGGTTCATCATAACCAACCTGAGTGAACTCTCTCTACTCTCACCACTGTAGGGTCAGGTTCATCATAACCAACCTGAGTGAACTCTCTCTACTCTCACCACTGTAGGGTCAGGTTCATCATAACCAACCTGAGTGAACTACTCTCACCACTGTAGGGTCAGGTTCCTCATAACCAACCTGAGTGAACTCTCTCTACTCTCACCACTGTAGGGTCAGGTTCATCATAACCAACCTGAACTCTACTCTCACCACTGTAGGGTCAGGTTCATCATAACCAACCTGAGTGAACTCTCTCTACTCTCACCACTGTAGGGTCAGGTTCATCATAACCAACCTGAACTCTACTCTCACCACTGTAGGGTCAGGTTCATCATAACCAACCTGAACTCTACTCTCACCACTGTAGGGTCAGGTTCATCATAACCAACCTGAACTCTACTCTCACCACTGTAGGGTCAGGTTCATCATAACCAACCTGAGTGAACTACTCTCACCACTGTAGGGTCAGGTTCATCATAACCAACCTGAGTGAACTCTCTCTACTCTCACCACTGTAGGGTCAGGTTCATCATAACCAACCTGAACTCTACTCTCACCACTGTAGGGTCAGGTTCATCATAACCAACCTGAGTGAACTACTCTCACCACTGTAGGGTCAGGTTCATCATAACCAACCTGAACTCTACTCTCACCACTGTAGGGTCAGGTTCATCATAACCAACCTGAGTGAACTACTCTCACCACTGTAGGGTCAGGTTCATCATAACCAACCTGAACTCTACTCTCACCACTGTATGGTCAGGTTCATCATAACCAACCTGAGTGAAATCTCTCTACTCTCACCACTGGAGGGTCAGGTTCATCATAACCAACCTGAGTGAACTCTCTCTACTCTCACCACTGGAGGGTCAGGTTCATCATAACCAACCTGAACTCTACTCTCACCACTGTATGGTCAGGTTCATCATAACCAACCTGAGTGAACTACTCTCACCACTGTAGGGTCAGGTTCCTCATAACCAACCTGAGTGAACTCTCTCTACTCTCACCACTGTAGGGTCAGGTTCATCATAACCAACCTGAACTCTACTCTCACCACTGTAGGGTCAGGTTCATCATAACCAACCTGAGTGAACTACTCTCACCACTGTAGGGTCAGGTTCATCATAACCAACCTGAACTCTACTCTCACCACTGTAGGGTCAGGTTCATCATAACCAACCTGAGTGAACTACTCTCACCACTGTAGGGTCAGGTTCATCATAACCAACCTGAACTCCACTCTCACCACTGTATGGTCAGGTTCATCATAACCAACCTGAGTGAACTCTCTCTACTCTCACCACTGGAGGGTCAGGTTCATCATAACCAACCTGAGTGAACTCTCTCTACTCTCACCACTGTAGGGTCAGGTTCATCATAACCAACCTGAGTGAACTCTCTCTACTCTCACCACTGTAGGGTCAGGTTCATCATAACCAACCTGAGTGAACTCTCTACTCTCACCACTGTAGGGTCAGGTTCATCATAACCAACCTGAGTGAACTCTCTCTACTCTCACCACTGTAGGGTCAGGTTCATCATAACCAACCTGAGTGAACTCTCTCTACTCTCACCACTGTAGGGTCAGGTTCATCATAACCAACCTGAGTGAACTCTCTCTACTCTCACCACTGTAGGGTCAGGTTCCTCATAACCAACCTGAGTGAACTCTCTCTACTCTCACCACTGTAGGGTCAGGTTCATCGTAACCAACCTGAACTCTACTCTCACCACTGTAGGGTCAGGTTCATCATAACCAACCTGAGTGAACTACTCTCACCACTGTAGGGTCAGGTTCATCATAACCAACCTGAACTCTACTCTCACCACTGTAGGGTCAGGTTCATCATAACCAACCTGAGTGAACTACTCTCACCACTGTAGGGTCAGGTTCATCATAACCAACCTGAACTCTACTCTCACCACTGTATGGTCAGGTTCATCATAACCAACCTGAGTGAAATCTCTCTACTCTCACCACTGGAGGGTCAGGTTCATCATAACCAACCTGAGTGAACTCTCTCTACTCTCACCACTGGAGGGTCAAGTTCATCATAACCAACCTGAACTCTACTCTCACCACTGTATGGTCAGGTTCATCATAACCAACCTGAGTGAACTACTCTCACCACTGTAGGGTCAGGTTCATCATAACCAACCTGAGTGAACTCTCTCTACTCTCACCACTGTAGGGTCAGGTTCATCATAACCAACCTGAACTCTACTCTCACCACTGTAGGGTCAGGTTCATCATAACCAACCTGAACTCTACTCTCACCACTGTAGGGTCAGGTTCATCATAACCAACCTGAACTCTACTCTCACCACTGTAGGGTCAGGTTCATCATAACCAACCTGAGTGAACTCTCTCTACTCTCACCACTATAGGGTCAGGTTCATCATAACCAACCTGAGTGAACTCTCTCTACTCTCACCACTGGAGGGTCAGGTTCATCATAACCAACCTGAGTGAACTCTCTCCACTCTCACCACTATAGGGTCAGGTTCATCATAACCAACCTGAGTGAACTACTCTCACCACTGTAGGGTCAGGTTCATCATAACCAACCTGAACTCTACTCTCACCACTGTAGGTTCAGGTTCATCATAACCAACCTGAGTGAACTCTCTCTACTCTCACCACTGTAGGGTCAGGTTCATCATAACCAACCTGAGTGAACTACTCTCACCACTGTAGGGTCAGGTTCATCATAACCAACCTGAACTCTACTCTCACCACTGGAGGGTCAGGTTCATCATAACCAACCTGAGTGAACTCTCTCTACTCTCACCACTGTAGGGTCAGGTTCATCATAACCAACCTGAACTCTACTCTCACCACTGTAGGGTCAGGTTCATCATAACCAACCTGAACTCTACTCTCACCACTGTAGGGTCAGGTTCATCATAACCAACCTGAGTGAACTCTCTCTACTCTCACCACTGTAGGGTCAGGTTCCTTTATAACTAACCTGAGTGAACTACTCTCACCACTGTAGGGTCAGGTTCATCATAACCAACCTGAGTGAACTATTCTCACCACTGTAGGGTCAGGTTCATCATAACCAACCTGGGTGAACTCTCTACTCTCACCACTGTAGGGTCAGGTTCATCATAACCAACCTGAACTCTACTCTCACCACTGGAGGGTCAGGTTCATCATAACCAACCTGAGTGAACTCTCTCTACTCTCACCACTGTAGGGTCAGGTTCATCATAACCAACCTGAGTGAACTACTCTCACCACTGTAGGGTCAGGTTCATCATAACCAACCTGAACTCTACTCTCACCACTGTAGGGTCAGGTTCATCATAACCAACCTGAGTGAACTACTCTCACCACTGTAGGGTCAGGTTCATCATAACCAACCTGAGTGAACTCTCTCTACTCTCACCACTGTAGGGTCAGGTTCATCATAACCAACCTGAGTGAACTCTCTCTACTCTCACCACTGTAGGGTCAGGTTCATCATAACCAACCTGAGTGAACTCTCTCTACTCACCACTGTAGGGTCAGGTTCATCATAACCAACCTGAGTGAACTACTCTCACCACTGTAGGGTCAGGTTCCTCATAACCAACCTGAGTGAACTCTCTCTACTCTCACCACTGTAGGGTCAGGTTCATCATAACCAACCTGAACTCTACTCTCACCACTGTAGGGTCAGGTTCATCATAACCAACCTGAGTGAACTCTCTCTACTCTCACCACTGTAGGGTCAGGTTCATCATAACCAACCTGAACTCTACACTCACCACTGTAGGGTCAGGTTCATCATAACCAACCTGAACTCTACTCTCACCACTGTAGGGTCAGGTTCATCATAACCAACCTGAACTCTACTCTCACCACTGTAGGGTCAGGTTCATCATAACCAACCTGAGTGAACTCTCTCTACTCTCACCACTGTAGGGTCAGGTTCATCATAACCTACC
>NW_025535101.1:37500-67500 GCF_020615455.1 Coregonus clupeaformis
ATTTCAGATGTGCGACAGCATCAGGTGTAAAATCAAATGTCAAGTGCCTTAAATATAACATTTAGAAACACATTTATCCTAGATTTAAAACACAAACATGTTTAAATGGCTTGTAATACACATTGTATTTGATTTGTTGAATGTTTGCTTACCAAAATTAGCCATACTGAATTTATAGCCTGGGCCCTATAGGCTGTCTATCAACAATCACAAATTAGAAGCACATTTAACCATATTTTCCCACTGGATGTTAAAGTGGAAATCTTGCACCACATCAGAATCCGGGTCCATCTCTGTCCTCGCGCCTCTAGTTTACCTGCCAAACTTGCATATATTATGCAAATAGGTAGGAGCGGCTGGTGCCTATCCAAGGAGCGAGGATGCTCCCCCGGAATAAACCGAATGGAAAAAGAGAGATAAGGAGAGGAAATCTGTGAGGAGAAAATTATCCACATGGTATCAGAAAAAATGTATCGATGGTGCAGCTAAATTCAATTTTACCTGGCAGGGGAGAAAGCGATTCCACTGACCGTGGGTTGTATGAATCACGAATGGATCCTAATTTAATTTTGAGCAGGAAAAGATTTTTGCATTTTTTATCGTTCTATTTTATCCTTATTTATCAAGGTAAGTCCCGTGTTCATTATTGAATTGGCTTAGCCTACTATCCTACTCTTTGAATAAACTAGCCTATTCATGTTTATATATTTTGTTTTATTTGTGAAGTAATTTTTTTTCGTTTCTTAACATTTAATCATTAATTTGCATTACTATTTTTTGCAGGAATACAACTGTTTAGTTTTCTATATCATAGATGCAGGATATTGTAATACATTATTATGTAGGCTATATTTGCGCACCTGTTATACGTCTAGAAATGTACTTACTTTTGTCGGTGATTGTTTTCATTCTGATAATTTCGTATTATTGATTTGTTCAGAAATGCTTATTTTACCTTTTAGTAATTTCGATCACTCTCATTCATCACTTCCCTTTCTTGTTTAATTGATTTATTTCAGCGCATATTTCGTGGGGCATAGACGCAGTGAACATAACAAACGGGCATGATTTTGATAAGTGAGTTTCATAAATTATGTATAATTAACTTGTAAAATAATGTATTATTATTGTTCTAATAAAAAAATATATGAAGACGTTATTACACTGTCATTTTAAGATGATTTTCATTGCGAATATATTGAGCCTTTGTTTATTTTCTGAGTTGTGGTCACACAGTAGTCATTTTCAGCCTCGTATTCTGTTGATGTCAAGGAAAAGGTCTTAGTCTTTTTGCGCAGTGTTTCTTTTTCATGACCGACACAAGTGCTGATTACCTGCTAGGAACAAACCTTTCCTTGTTCTCTCTTTCTCCCAACAGCAAAAGCAGCAGTATAATGCTGGCGAAATGGGATACCGCTTCCCAAAGAGGACAGGTAGGCGAGCGGAGCCGCTGTTTTGAAACGCAGCATTGATAGATGCACGTTAAAAATGTCATGCGCAGACACCAGAAGTCACGATTAATGACCCTGAGCTTTTCATTCCCAGAAAAAAGACAGAAATTATACCTTGATTTCTTTCTGTACAGAAAGTCCACAAGCTCGTTTTATAGTGTCTGTGCATTAGATTAAATCGGAGGAAATATGTTAGAATATTTTTATTAGCTTTTTTTAATCAAAATGAATTTTCTTTATGTTGTAACATTATTAGTGTACCTATGGTAAAGTAGAACAAAATGCACGCAGTTTGTGCATGATCCTTACACTTCATCAGAGTCACAAAATGTCTTACCCATATTTGCAAACTACTCCCATTAGAAAAGATGTTTTTCCTGTTCCATAACAGTGTTTCTCTGTGAGAAACCATAGTTTAGGTTTCTATATAGGTCAGTAAACAATGTACACAACACATACTAGCTGGGACGCAAAGTTTAGTTCTCATGCTGTCTCTTGGTCCTAATGGCCGTTGCTTTTCAATCAAAACTCCGCTACATCCCAAGAGACCAATATGCAACAATCACATCTGTTCTATAATCTGTAGATCCTGTTCTAGCATGCAGTGTCTCCGTTTGCTGACATTAAATGTAACATAATTGAGCTGCAACATGATAACTACATGTTGTTGAGAGTCATTACAAGGAGACGGATACATCTGCTGTTTGTACGGTCAGTAATTGTCACTCAACTGTCTGCTCACAATGCCGCTGCTAGTAATCAATGGTTAATAATGCAAACACAGCTCAGCCGCCTCCTCTCTCCTCTCTCCTCTCTCCTCTCTCCTCTCTCTCTCTCCTCTCTCCTCTCTCCTCTCTTCTCTCTCTCTCTCTCTCTCTCTCTCTCTCTCTCTCTCTCTCTCTCTCTCTCCTCTCTCCTCTCTCCTCTCTCCTCTCTCCTCTCTCCTCTCTCTCTCCTCTCTCCTCTCTCCCCTCTCTCTCTCTCTGTGCCTTTGTCCCTGGTCAGGTCTGGGAGATGAAAGCAGAGGTTGGAGGGCTCATGTGTCTGGGATGGGGACGGGGTGGGGGCTGGGGCTGGGGCTGGGTAGAAGCTGGGGCAGGGGACGGGGTAGAGGTGGGGGCTTGGTAACACAGGTGGTGGAGTGGTGGAGACCTGAGTTCCAGGTGGTATAAGAAGCCTATGTGCTGCATCTACCGGGGAAGGAACTTCTAGAAACCTCCATCCAGGACTAACGTTGATCACTGTTAAACTGTTAAACCAACCCATCTAGAGCGACCAAAACTCTCTCATATTGTGGTCTGACTCAGGTGGGAGAACACCCAACACGTAGAGCCTGGTTAGGGAGTTGCAACGTGACGGCAAAAGTCCACAACCCCTTTAGCAAGAAAGTTATTCGCAACCATTCAGATAGCATATATAACCTAAATAAAAACTCTCACCAAGACAAGGGCTCTTTTGAGTAGAAACAGTGCTACATAGATTGTACCATTGCTCACTTCAAAGAACCTCTCAAGAACCCTTTTTTTCTATAAGAGTGTAGTGCTCTGTAGTTGTTTTTGGGGATGGATGACAGTTCTCTTCTCTCACCTCTAGTCTTGAGGATTCTGTCTCTCTTTATCATATCATTCTAGATTCTGGATTTGGCACCAACATTCTCTCAGCCCTTCTATTCATTCTAGAATTATTCTACCTGGATTTCTTCAATCTCTTTATCATATCACTCCAGACTGATTTGGCACCAATGTAGCCTACTGTAAATCTTAGAGGAATTTTGTGAAACCAATAATTGTTTCTATAAAACGTTTCGATGTCAAACTTTTAATCAACTCGGTATTAAACCTGTCACCTGAGAGCATGGCCAGCTTCTCCAGATGATCGAGGCTTCACTGTATTCGTTATTAAACTCAGGAAACTTTAACACTGTTAATTAAAGCGAATCAGGTTCTGTTACAAGAGCTTAGTTTTGGTTTGCTGGGAATGACCCATTCTTCACTCTCTCAAACACTGACTAGACTCTCCATATGTAAATGATCACATTTAATATATTTGGTCAGGACTAGACTCTTTCCACAGCTGCTGAGTCTGGCAAGCAGGACAGGCTTATGACATAAGGCTAGGATTAAATGATTGTCTCTTCTGAGTGCACGTTGAAGCTGCTTGCATTGTATTTACATGTTCTTTCTTTTGAATCTTTCCCCAAAGGAACTTCATAGAACTGCAGATACATTAGCAACCAATGTATCATCAGCCAATGCATCACTAGCCAACACGTCAACCAATGTCTCCTCAGTTCACTCATCTTCATCCAACTCTTCAGTTGGCAGATCTTCAGTCCACTACTTCAACACAACTGTAGTCGATTCATCTTCAGACTCAAAGGAAGCGCTCAGGTCATCATTGGGCCTGCGTAGGCCGACAGGTAGGCTACTGTATGTTCGGTGGAAAAAGCCATTTATGGACAGAAGAGATTATGTGAACACCCGCAGGATGTTTGTGTCTAAATAGGAAAGGTTATCATCCCTCTCCCAAACGTCCTTTCCAAGAACAATTACCCACTCTGTCAGGCCTGAGTCACCTCTCTACAACAGCCACTGAGACAGGTGAGGCGGAGCCTCTTTATCCAGACCAGCTTAGTCTAAGGGGGTCTCTAGTGTGTCCGTCTATAGTACGGCTGGGTTAACAGGTTAACAGGGTCAGGTCCTACCACCACTCTCCATCTGTCCCCTTTTCCCCTCCCTCCTCAGACCACTGGCCATATGTTGCCAGGGCAACAGGAGGAGCTGGAGCTAGGCGTAGCCACTCAGGCTTAACTCTGACATAAAGGTCAGGTAGAGGAAGAACTGACATAAAGGTCAGGTAGAGGAAGAACTGACATAAAGGTCAGGTAGAGGAAGAACTGACATACAGGTCAGGTAGAGGAAGAACTGACATACAGGTCAGGTAGAGGAAGAACTGACATACAGGTCAGGTAGAGGAAGAACTGACATAAAGGTCAGGTAGAGGAAGAAGCAGAAAGGGATGGAGGGGGAGGGGGAGGGAGAGGGAGGGAGGGAGGGAGGGGGAGGGAGGAAGGGAGGGAGAGGGAGGAAGGTGGAGGTGGGGACTTTCTCCAAAGCTGCCGTCATGAAAAGTTGTGACTTTCCAGGTATTTGAGCTTGAACAGGCAACACGGGCTGTGGTACAGCACAAAGCTGATTTCAGTCGTCTACTGTGGGATTGTTTATATATTTGGTTAAGAAGGGGTTTCTATAGCGATCATTAGAGAATTCATCAATAATCTTCAGGACCTTCATGGGAAATAAAACTGTCTGTAGAGTTAGTGTATCGTGTATAAAGGTGTATAACGTCTGTATGATACTGAATGTGACTGTGTTTCAGATCCCTGTTGGTTTCCTTGTCTGAATGGAGGTCACTGTGTCCATCCTGAGTCATGTGACTGCGCTTTATACCAGGCTACTGGAAACCGCTGCCAAACAGGTTAACAGCTTCTATCCAGAGCTTCATTTGGAGTGGGGTGTAGATGGTTGAAGTGGGGGATGACAGACAGCATACGGTGGGAATTGTATGGACTGTTCTACCCCCTACCTACACATTTCCCATTCACCCTCCAACTGTCTCTGTCTGTCTGTCTGTCTGTCTGTCTGTCTGTCTGTCTGTCTGTCTGTCTGTCTGTCTGTCTGTCTGTCTGTCTGCTTGTCGGTTTATATGTCTGCCTGTCTGCCTGTCTGCCTGTCTGTCTGTCTGCCTGTCTGACTGTCTGTCTGCCTGTCTGCCTGTCTGCCTGTCTGCCTGTCTGTCTGTCTGCCTGTCTGCCTGTCTGTCCAGTTCCTAACCCAGGGTTTGAGAGGGAGATGACGTGCCGGTCGTGGGGCCAGTATAACTACGAGACGTTTGATGGGCTGTACTATCACTTCCCTGGGAGATGTACCTACACTCTGCTGAGAGACTGCGAGGACACCAGCCAGGCCAGCCTTCTCATACAGGTAATGCTGCTGCATGTTTATCAGCATAGAGCATGACTCTCAGTAGCAGACCACAGATCCATATCTAGTCTAGTAGGCAGTAGCATACCACAGATCCATATCTGGTCTAGTAGGCAGTAGCATAACACAGATCCATATCTGGTCTAGTAGGCAGTAGCAGACCACAGATCCATATCTGGTCTAGTAGGCAGTAGCATACCACAGATCCATATCTGGTCTAGTAGGCAGTAGCATACCACAGATCCATATCTGGTCTAGTAGGCAGTAGCATACCACAGATCCATATCTGGTCTAGTAGGCAGTAGCATACCACAGATCCATATCTGGTCTAGTAGGCAGTAGCATACCACAGATCCATATCTGGTCTAGTAGGCAGTAGCATACCACAGATCCATATCTGGTCTAGTAGGCAGTAGCATACCACAGATCCATATCTGGTCTAGTAGGCAGTAGCATACCACAGATCCATATCTGGTCTAGTAGGCAGTAGCATACCACAGATCCATATCTGGTCTAGTAGGCAGTAGCATACCACAGATCCATATCTGGTCTAGTAGGCAGTAGCATACCACAGATCCATATCTGGTCTAGTAGGTGCATAAAGAATACAGGGTTGGAAAGGAAACTGGATACTGTGGCTTGATATGGAAGACACAACTTGGCTTTATGGGAAAGTGGGGACTATGGCTTGATATAGAAGACCCAATTTGGCTTTAAAGGAAAGTGGGGATTATGGCTTGATATGTAAGACCCAATTTGGCTTTAAAGGAAAGTGGGGATTATGGCTTGATATGGAAGACCCAACTTGGCTTTAAAGGAAAGTGGGGATTATGGCTTGATATAGAAGACCCAACTTGGCTTTAAAGGAAAATGGGGATTATGGCTTGATATGGAAGACCCAATTTGGCTTTAAATGAAAGTGGGGATTATGGCTTGATATAGAAGACCCAACTTGGCTTTAAAGGAAAGTGGGGATTATGGCTTGATATGGAAGACCCAATTTGGCTTTAAAGGAAAATGGGGATTATGGCTTGATATGGAAGACCCAATTTGGCTTTAAAGGAAAGTCGGGATTATGGCTTGATATGGAAGACCCAATTTGGCTTTAAAGGAAAGTGGGGATTATGGCTTGATATGGAAGACACAATTTGACTTCAACAGTGAGTGATTTGTATGAAGACAGACAAAATATGAAATAAAACAAATCAATTTTCAATTCCTATTGACTGAAATGCTGAATATCAGTGATTTTATTCATCATCGGCTAGCAAGGATTTCCACTCCGCATAAGGATCATCTCCCAGAGCTACTCTGCACCTCGCAGCGTTTCTAAGGGTTATCGGTTCTCAGTACAGTCTTACAGTAGAAGAGTACAGTCTTGGCCTCAGGGTAATATTTGCTCTGAAGATTAACTGAAAGCCATCTCATTACTGGATTTATTTACGTCAATTACCGTTAGACTTACTGCAATTACCCACAATGCATCTCAATCGTCCACAACAAACATTTACTTTGTTCCTGAAACAAGCTGAGTAACCGAGAGGAACTCACCCCATGAGAAAACTAGAATTGGAAACAACTGACCTGGAACTTCCTTTTTATTTTACTTAATGCTCCGTTCTGCTTTGTGCGCATCTGGAGTCCCCTGGGGGCAAGAATGGTCCATCCATCCAATCCACTCATTATTTATTCATAGTAGTATACAGGACCTGGTCTCTCAAATACCATCTGAGTCCCCTGTAGCTCAGTTGGTAGAGCATTTGCGTTTGCAACGCCAGGGTTGTGGGTTCGTTTCCCAAAGGGGGGGCTAGTATGAAAAATGTATGCACTCACTAACTGTAAGTCGCTCTGGATAAGAGTGTCTGCTAAATGACGAAAATGTACATTAAATTATCCGCTGCTTAAAATTACTAATGAACTAATCCTTTCCCATGCCTAATGGAAGAGAGAACTCTCCGTGTGTAATACAGTGACCAATTAGACCAGAGTTCGGTCCAACGTATCAATTTCATTAAGAAACCCCAACCACCAAATGATACATTACAATTTCATGAAGAAACCCCAACCACCAAATGATACATTACAATTTCGCCCATAGAACTTTACTGCACATCACACAAACTGTTCAAGATGAAAGCTAGACAATCCCCAAATTGCTCACTGTGCCCTCAGGGGGCTTCTGGCACATGTTTTCATATGGTTTGGGAATAACCCAGGGGTTTTACATTTCTGGAGTTGGTGTTTCATCCTGTCTCTCTGACATAATGGGTAGAAATGTACCATGTTCACCATCTATTTTCCAGTTAAATTCTGACATTACTTTAGACCCATCTGTCAAACAGCGACGTATTTGCCTGGCTGGATTTAACAGCAGCCATGAAGACCATAGCCTCACATTAGCAGGCTCCTCATCCTTTAAACAGGCTGCAGTGGCTGCTATCATTCATGGACATTGGAAACATGGAAATATCTGCAGCACGTATGGGAGGGAAAGAAACATGTTTGCTCTTTCGTCCGTGTAAGACTCTGTAAAAAGACGCCTATTGTGAACCACTAATCTAACTTTGGGTTGGGGAAGTCCTGTGGGTGGGGGGGGGGGTGGGATGGGAACTGTTGGTCTTGTTTCTCCGTCCATGTGTATTTGTTTTGTGTACCTTACTAAAAAGAATAAAAATATTTGATCACAAAAAAAAAAAAAGCATAGGAAGCAACTAAGAGGACAATTTATTGTAGCTGTTGGCTTTTAAGTGAGAATATAATTTGTCCCCTGCATCAAAGAGATGCTACTAAATGGGAACTTTCCTTTTCTTCAGACCGTTAGCCCTGTTTGTTACCATATTGTTAGATCTCACACCTTCTCTCGTTTCATGAGTAGTGGAGAATACCTCACGGGAGCAATGTCATTGAGCTAAATGTCTCTGTATTTATTGTATTTACTTATATGTTATAACTAACTAACTAACTAACTAACTAATGTTTTATAAATTAATAAATTGTGTATTCTGTTGAATTTACAGGTTCACAATGACCCAGACTGCCGCTCGTCTCCCTACTCCTGCACGCGCTCAGTCAGTCTCTTCCTGCCCTGGGAAGGAGAGATCAGGTTGCACAGGTCCAAAGTTACCTTCAAGGGACAGAGGTAATCGATTGATTTGATTGACTGATTTATTGCTTGATTAATTGATTACAGGTCTGTTTAACAAACGTTTTATAAGCAGATGTAAAATAAGGGTTGAAAAATATCTTTAAATGCAGTGCTCCCCATTGTGAATATATAGCTCAGGCGGTGTTGTAGTGAGTCCGGTCTCCAGACAACGTATTGAGGTCTTGTCTCTGTATTTTTACTCGGTCTTGACTCGGTGTCGGACAATGAGAACTGGTAAAAATGATTAAGCTCCCATTCTGTCAGCCCATAAAACCGCTTTGCCAGGCCAAATATCCACACCTTTCATGACACAATATCTTATCCACTATTGAAACCTGGGTTTTCTACTTTACTCGTAACATTACTGTCTTTTACTTTTGTTGAAAAATATCCTCAAACTTTGTCACGCTGGTCAGAATATTCTTGATTCGCTAGTAGAGAAGAGTGGGGGACATTGTTTGAAAGTTGCATGCTCTATTAGTGAGGGGAGTTCGGGGGGATTTGGAACATATTTTGTATTTCTATCTATTGAACCTGTTTGGGTCAGTGATCATTTGTAGAGTGGCTCTCTATTTAACCTGTTTGGGTCAGTGACCATTTGTAGAGTGGCTCTATTTAACCTGTTTGGGTCAGTGACCATTTGTAGAGTGGCTCTCTATTGAACCTCTTTGGGTCAGTGATCATTTGTAGAGTGGCTCTCTATTTAACCTGTTTGGGTCAGTGATCATTTGTAGAGTGGCTCTCTATTGAACCTGTTTGGGTCAGTGATCATTTGTAGAGTGGCTCTATTGAACCTGTTTGGGTCAGTGATCATTTGTAGAGTGGCTCTATTTAACCTGTTTGGGTCAGTGATCATTTGTAGAGTGGCTCTATTGAACCTGTTTGAGTCAGTGATCATTTGTAGAGTGGCTCTATTGAACCTGTTTGAGTCAGTGACCATTTGTAGAGTGGCTCTATTGAACCTGTTTGAGTCAGTGACCATTTGTAGAGTGGCTCTATTGAACCTGTTTGAGTCAGTGATAATTTGTATAGTGGCTCTATTGAACCTGTTTGAGTCAGTGATCATTTGTAGAGTGGCTCTATTGAACCTGTTTGAGTCAGTGACCATTTGTAGAGTGGCTCTATTGAACCTGTTTGGGTCAGTGATCATTTGTAGAGTGGCTCTATTGAACCTGTTTGGGTCAGTGACCATTTGTAGAGTGGCTCTATTGAACCTGTTTGAGTCAGTGACCATTTGTAGAGTGGCTCTATTGAACCTGTTTGGGTCAGTGATCATTTGTAGAGTGGCTCTCTATTTGCCCTCAGCATGCATTTTTTTCACCATTCTGAATATCTAAAGAATCCATATGTTCTTCTGAAATATGAACACAGAAATACTGGACATATTGAGATCTTATTATGGTGGCGATTTGACACAATTACAACCATGGTCTTGAATTGGACTTGCATTGGTCTCGGACCCCTCGCCCCCCCTCCCGGTCTTGGTCTTGACTCAGACCCGATTTGCTCCGGTCTTGGTCTTGCAGAGAGGTACTGGGTGTGCAGGCTTTCGGGTGTCCAACCCCTGGTCTACCTCAACTAATTAAGATCCAGAAAAAGATGGAATGAAAGACCTACACACTTGGAGAACCCTGGTTTTGCAACAAAAAAAAAAACCAGTTGACTGATTTGACCTCCTCTCCTCCTTCTCTCCTCCTTCTCTCCTCCTCTCCTCCTCCTCTCCTCCTCCTGTCTTCCTCTCCTCCTCCTCTCCTCCTCCCGTCCTCCTCTCCTCCTTCTCTCCTCCTCCCCCCCATGCAGTGTCCAGCTGCCTCACCACATCCATGACGTGGAGCTGGAGCGGATCTCCCGCTATGTCTTGGTGACCAAGCAACATGGCTTCACCCTAGCCTGGGACGGACACAGTGGCTCTGTCTACATCAAGCTCAGCCCAGAGTGGGTGGGCAGGATCTGCGGTCTGTGTGGCAACTTCAACGCAGACGTACAGGATGATCTGAAGACCAGCTACGGTAAGAACAGAGAAAGAGAGAGCGGTCACAGGTCAGTTCCAGTAATGGTGGCCCCTCCCTCTGGAAAGCTAATAAGTATGCAGGCTTTTGCTCCATCTCTACTCTAACACACCCGATTCAGCTGATCAAGGTCCTGAAGAGCACCTTACTGGTAGAATTAGGTGTGTTAGAAGTAGGTCTGGAACAACATCTTGAAAGAGAGGACTAAAGCATTGTACTGTAATGTTGGTAACATTCTGCTGTGTTCTTCATTGTACCGTAATGTTGGTAACATTCTGCTGTGTTCTTCATTGTACTGTAATGTTGGTAACATTCTGCTGTGTTCTTCATTGTACCCAGTGGCGGCTCCTGAAAAAATTCTCAGGAGGGGCAATTTTTCTGATGATTTAGGTGACCTACACACATTTTTAAAAAGATATGTCCAGCAACAACATGAAGACAGGGGCAGCATATAAGTCAATACCAGAATCATTTATTGACTGATCTCAGGGAGTGCTCCTAATCTCAGCTTGTTACCTGTATAAAAGACACCTGTCCACAGAAGCAATCAATCAATCAGATTCCAAACTCTCCACCATGGCCAAGACCAAAGAGCTCTCCAAGGATGTCAGGGACAAAATTGGAGACCTACACAAGGCTGGAATAATAATAATAATAATAATAATATGCCATTTAGCAGACGCTTTTATCCAAAGCGACTTACAGTCATGCGTGCATACATTTTTGTGTATGGGTGGTCCCGGGGATCGAACCCACTACCTTGGCGTTACAAGCGCCGTGCTCTACCAGCTGAGCTACAGAAAGTGGATACTCATGGATGCGCATCGCAATTGTAAAATGTCAACACAATTGGAGACACCACGTCATTTTTGGAGACATGTTATTGACAGTAAACTATTGTAGATGCGACTGCTAACTAAATAAAACATTTTAGCTGGCTAGCTAATCATCTTAGCTAAATGTGGGGCAAACAATTCAGTTATTTACCGTTAATTTGAGGGATTGGGGTGAAAGAAATCGAGTTACATAGTGATACTTTACGATATACTGTATTGACAATATCGCAATATAACCATATCCACCCTGTCCAAAGTCTCTACTTGGTCTCAGTTCTCCAGTAAACTTGTGATTATCAACACTAACCTCATCGTTGTGGCGGCGGACAGCTAGCCTGTATCCCTCATCCAGTTGAGTGGCAATGTTATTTTTTCGTTCGTACCATTTTTTGGAAAATCCTCGGGTGTAGGACTTCCCCCCTTTAGTAGAAACCTGTTGAATTATTAAATTTGGTCTGGGAGGTCCTAATTGTTTCGTTGCCAATTTATCTTCATTTGTTCGCCGACAAAAAGGAAATTCTTTCAAAGACACAATCGAGTTGCACTGAAGCCTAGCCATGTTGATAGTAGTAGTGAATTGATTGACGCTGCTACCCTCTCTTTTCTTAGTTACGTTCATGTGACGAAAGCGCGTAAGTGCAAGCCCACAGACACCCATTGAGATTGTATTGAAGGCTCTGAAATTTGAAAAAAATAGATTTTACATGGGAGTCTATGACAGAAGTTCTGGGCGATTTTCAATCTGACTGAAATCGCCCCAAAAGGGGGTGGAGCCATTTGAAGCACGACTTTAGCCTGATTCGACATTTAGTGGCAGTGTGGCACTGTGGCAGATCAGACGTATAGATTACAACACTGATAACTACTGTTGCCGTGATATAATTGATTAGAAAAAAAATCCCTTCCTTTTCCCGTTTGGCAGTGCGTCGCCCATATCGCCCTATTGAACAGGCCGCCCCTGATTGTACCGTAATGTTGGTAACATTCTGCTGTGTTCTTCATTGTACTGTAATGTTGGTAACATTCTGCTGTGTTCTTCATTGTACTGTAATGTTGGTAACATTCTGCTGTGTTCTTCATTGTACCGTAATGTTGGTAACATTCTGCTGTGTTCTTCCTGTCTTCCCATAAAGGTGTGGTGACTGGGGAGCTGTCCATGTTTGGGAGCAGCTGGGCGGAGGAGGAGCCTCACCAGGTCAGGTGTCCCATGGTGCCCTCCATGTTCCCCTCGCCCTGCGCCTCACAGGACCCACACATACTACTGGTGAGTAACCGTAGCCCTGACCCTGACCCTGACCCTGACCCTGACCCTCACCCTGACCCTGACCCTCACCCTCACCCTGACCCTGACCCTGACCCTAACCCTCACCCTGACCCTGGCCCTGACCCTCACCCTCACCCTGACCCTGGCCCTGGCCCTGACCCTCACCCTCACCCTGACCCTGACCCTGACCCTCACCCTGACACTGGCCCTGACCCTGACCCTGACCCTCACCCTGACCCTGACCCTGACCCTGGCCCTGACCCTAACCCTGACCCTCACCCTGACCCTGACCCTGGCCCTGACCCTGACCCTGACCCTGACCCTGACCCTCACCCTGACCCTGGCCCTGACCCTGACCCTGACCCTGACCCTGACCCTCACCCTGACCCTGACCCTCACCCTCACCCTGACCCTGACCCTCACCCTGACCCTCACCCTGACCCTGGCCCTGACCCTGGCCCTCACCCTGACCCTCACCCTGACCCTCACCCTGACCCTGACCCTGGCCCTGGCCCTGACCCTAACCCTGACCCTCACCCTGACCCTGGCCCTGACCCTGGCCCTCACCCTGACCCTCACCCTGACCCTCACCCTGACCCTCACATACTGGTGGTGAGTACCCCTGACCCTGACCTTAACCCTCACATACTGGTGGTGGTTCTGTTTAGGAGACATCTTTCCTAATGGTACTGCTAACTGCCAAGTCTCTGCTTGCACCAGTGGTTCTCAGTCTCTACCTCAGGGACCCCAATCATTTAAAAAGTAGATTTTTGAGTCTTACACACTTTTTAGATTTCCTTCTCCTCAAAATAACTTCTCTATCTCTATGTATGTTCTTTATTTTCCTGTTCTGGGTTTTGTGTGATTATTTTCCTGTTCTGGGTTTTGTGTGATTATTTTCCTGTTCTGGGTTTTGTGTGATTATTTTCCTGTTCTGGGTTTTGTGTGATTATTTTCCTGTTCTGGGTTTTGTGTGATTATTTTCCTGTTCTGGGTTTTGTGTGATTATTTTCCTGTTCTGGGTTTTGTGTGAATATTTCCCTGTTCTGGGTTTTGTGCTAAACGTGGACCTTGTACTTTACTTTGTTTTCACCGTGACAGAAAGTGGAGGAGGTGTGTGCAATGCTTCTGGAGGAACCGTTTACAGGCTGTCACGAGTTTGTCAGTCCTCTGTCTTACATGGCTAGCTGCTCCAATGACCTCTGCCTGTAAGTAATAACTAGTCTACAAATACTACAATTAGGACAATTTCTATCATCAGTTTAGTACATTATATATGATAACCACAAAATGGATACTTCTACATCCCTTCCACTGAAGCACTTGCAAGTCGACATGTTCTAAATGTCAGTGTAATATCCTTTCTGTCTATCTGTCTGTCTTTGGCTTCTGTTCAGTGAACGAGTTCTATTCTGTTTCTTACCTTGAATGAAGGTCGGGTCCCAACGGTGATGTGGTATGCCAGGTATTCACGGAGTATGCCCGGGCCTGTGCCCACGCCGACCACCCACTGAACGACTGGAGGACTCACATACCACAGTGTGGTAGGTACCCTTAATGGATCCTACCATTATTAACCCATACTCGCATGCAGGATCCATTGTAGATAATTAAGTGTCGTTTCAGTTGGCTTGTTGCACCCCCAAGATATTATTCCTTCAAGTCACACATGATATGTAATTACACTAAACAAACCCCAAGAAAAATTCAATGTCAAACATTTGTGATGTCACTTCCTGTCTCGTGATGTCACTTCCTGTCTTATGATGTTACGTCCTGTCTCATGGTGTCACTTCCTGTGTTCCTCAGCGATGCAGTGTCCTCCAGGTCTGCAGTATAAGGAGTGCATCACCTGCTGCCCTGTGTCCTGTAACGTGGACAGAATGTGTATCGACAGCAAGATGCAGTGTCTAGACGGATGCTACTGCCCTGATGGTGAGACTTATGGTCCTGTTGTTGATTACTTACTGTTACTGTTTTTACTTTGTAATACTTTACATTAAAGGTACCGTATACTTTATAAAGTGCACCATGAAGAAGGCCTGTGAGCCGCAACGCGTTGGTGCGTTTTTATTTTTTATATGCAATGGCCGCTAAAATAAAGGCTTTTTAACTTTTCCACAAGAGAGTGCTTTTGTTTTTTTTGAAGTATGATGCTTTTTTCACAGCTGCAGCTTCATCTGTTTGTTATAACCTGTTCTCCGATGAGCACCTCTCTTTGTCTTCATACTTGATTCCAAAGCAACGCTCCCTCTTTTTTTGCATTCTGAATACTTTATAAAGTCGTTTTTACACCGTTAGTAATTTGTTTGTGGATAGTTTCTGAATCATTAATAACCAGTTATAACTTCATTGGCTAATTTCAATTAATGAGTTAAAACGTTAATTCTAACAGTGTATAATCTACTTATAAACCCTTTATAATATATATAATATGCCATTTAGCAGACGCTTTTATCCAAAGCAACTTACAGTCTTTACAAACTATCTGTCTTCCACACTCTCTCCCTGAATTAGACCTATTACAGACCCATATTCCCACCCATCTCTCAATGCCTAGACTCACTGAAACCTCTCTGTGTCCTATTCCTCTCTCTGTCTGAATGTCTCTCTTCCAGACCTGATCTATGAGGAGGGGAGTTGTGTGAAGGCCTCAGACTGTCCCTGTGAATACCACGGCATGGTCTACCCCTCCGGACAGACCGTTCAGGAGGAGTGTAACAACTGGTAGGACATCTCTCTATCATCTCTCTATCATCTCTCTATCATCTCATCTCTCTATCATCTCTCTATCATCTCTCTATCATCTCATCTCTCTATCATCTCTCTATCATCTCTCTATCATCTCATCTCTCTATCATCTCTCTATCATCTCATCTCTCTATCATCTCTCTATCATCTCATCTCTCTATCATCTCTCTATCATCTCTCTATCATCTCATCTCTCTATCATCTCATCTCTCTATCATCTCATCTCTCTATCATCTCATCTCTCTATCATCTCTCTACCATCTCTCTATCATCTCATCTCTCTATCATCTCTCTATCATCTCTCTATCATCTCATCTCTCTATCATCTCTCTATCATCTCATCTCTCTATCATCTCTCTATCATCTCATCTCTCTATCATATCTCTCATCTCATCTCTCTATCATCTCTCTATCATCTCATCTCTCTATCATCTCATCTCTCTAGCATCTCATCTCTCTATCATCTCTCTATCATCTCATCTCTCTATCATCTCATCTCTCTATCATCTCTCTATCATCTCATCTCTCTATCATCTCATCTCTCTATCATCTCATCTTTCTATCATCTCTCTATCATCTCTCTATCATCTCTCTATCATCTCATCTCTCTATCATCTCATGTCACTGTACTTGTCACCTTCTCAAGATGAAAGTGGATGCAATGTTTTGATGTTTGGTGGTTAGGATTGAAGTTATAACCCAAACATGATATCAGAATCATAACTCTTTCAATAGTATTATTAATTTAGCTACTGTCTACAGTATAGAAAATGTCAACTGTATATGGATTCTCATCAACCACGTATAACTATGGAACCATTCTTATTTAGGCTTGTACGTCAAAATATTGTCCCCAAAAACATCTGCTGTCTACTTCATTTCCTTTCAATCCCAGCCATCTCAGATCCAACCAGGATTAAGTCATGTGACTATGATGACTGATATTTATTTCCCAGAGGTCTTTGGTGATTAGGACAGTCTTTCATGTACCCATAGTGCACCTGTGACCACGTCTCTCGTTTCTCTCTCTCTCTCTCTCTCAGCACGTGTGTGGAGGGAGTGTGGAACTGCACAGAATACAGCTGTCCAGGTTCACATCTTTACGTTGTATTATAGACTATGCCAAACTCATTTCCCCTTGGTGATTTATCAAGTACAATCTCATCTCATCTCTCTCTAGACATGTATGCATGTAGTATATTAAAACAGTAGTAGGCTGCTAAGGCTTTTTGTATTTAGCCAAATACAGTTTGGTTCTACTTTGAATGCAGACTGCAGTGTCCCTCACTTGATGAGGGTTTTAGGCTGGGTTTCTGTATAGCACTTTGTAACATCTCCTGATGTAAAAAGGGCTTTATGAACAAAAAATGGATTGATTGATTGATGAGGGTGTGCTTTCTCATCTTCTCTCTCTCTCTCTCTCTCTCTCTCTCTCTCTCTCTGTCTCTCTCTCTGTCTCTCTCTCTCTCTCTCTCTCTCTCTCTCTCTCTCTCTCTCTCTCTCTCTCTCTCTCTCTCTCTCTCTCTCTTTCTCTCTGTCTCTCTCTCCTTTCTCTCTCTCTCTCTCCTTTCCCTCTGTCTCTCTCTCTCTCTCTCTCTCTCTCTCTCTCTCTCTCTCTCTCTCTCTCTCTCTCTCTCTCTCTCTCTCTCTCTCTCTCTCTCTCTCTTCCCTATCTCTCAGGAGAGTGCTCTGTGACTGGAGACATGTTCTTCCACTCGTTTGATGGCAGGATGTTCACCTTCCCAGCTTCCTGTCAGTATGTCCTGGCTAAGAGTCGTAACTCAGGGAAGTTCACTGTCACCATTCAGAACGCCCCATGTGGACCCGTAAGTTTGATACCTTTCAACCCTTTAATATGTTGTTAAACCCATAGATAATACTGATACACACCATTATAGTCTCTACAAGTGGTAGAAAATAGTAGGATATTTGTCGAAGTGAAGCCTCAATAAAAAGTATCTTTCAAGTCGATTGGAGATTAATACATTGGACATCTAAGCAATATACAGTACATTTTATAACTTAAAAGATATCAGTTCATATGATATTATCCCTGTCACAGCTGACTTTCAAACTCCTGCGCTATTTGTTTCTCTGCCATGTGACCACACAAAAACAAAGCCGACCAATCAGGTTTGATAGTATAATAGAGAAACATTTTGCTCCTCTTAAAGCTCACATCATTATTTCGGAAAAGGGTCTCTCTCGCTCTCTCTCTCTGTCTCTCTCTCTCTGATGGGCGTTTTGCTCCTGAAACCTGATGTCTGGGAGGAGTAGGCAGATGAAAGGGCCTGGGAGCTGTGTTTGTGTCGTGATCAAACCATCTAACGTCTCTGACAGATACAACATGAAACGCTACAAAAGGCTGACAGCTTCTCTTCCTCAAAAACCTCCAATTTCCCAGCAGCCATCAGCCGCTGACGTCCTCAACTCAACACTCAACGCAGCAGCAAGCAGGCCCCTGGATACGATGTCAAACACAGGCATTCTAGAGGGCCGACAGGGCTGTGGATGTGGAGATGAAGGAGGTGGTGGAGAGAGAGAGATAAAAAGAGAGAGAGTTTGCGAGAGCGGGAGAGAGAGAGAGAGGAGGAGGAGAGAGAGAGAGACCAGGCTGTGTGAAAGCGGCAGGTGAAATGGTCTCTCGGCTGCTCAGCCGTGGGCTTTGCCCCTAATGAAAGAGTTGATTGTCACAGTTCCCTCAGCCAGAACCCAAAAGCAGACCAGGACAAGGAGAGTAGAACGAAAGTGAGGGTTTATTTGGATACAAACAAAAGGTGCAGAATATTCCAGGGACAGAGCGGGCGGCGTGGATGAGTAGTTGGGGGTGCAGTGCAAGGTCCAGTGATGGCTCGGCAGCCGCCGACCATCAGGCAGAGGTGGGGTGAAGGTTCCGGACGTGTGACTGCAGGTGAAACAAAAACGGAGGTAAGGACACAAAAACTCAACAAAGTACAAAACAACAAAAACTCACGCTAGATACTCTAACTGATACGCAGATACACCTACTGTTCATGGCTAACGATCCGGCAGGAACTGGATGTTGGGCCAGAGCCTAAGAAAGGTGCTGATTAGGCCCAGGTGTGCAGATTGCTAATGGGAAGCAGGTGCGGAAACCAGAGCGCTCCCCGGAGCGTTCCCGAACCCTCGGGAAACTGGAGATTACGACCAGGACCCGACTCAGACAGCCGGGATCGTTACAGTACCCCCTCCGGCGAAACGCCACCGGGCGGACTCCCGGAGCGCCAGGATGGAGGCGGTAAAAGTCCCTGATGAGATCCGCATCTAGGACCTGTCGCCGCGGAATCCAACTCCTCTCTTCAGGACCATACCCCTCCCAGTCCACGAGATACTGGAAACCCCGGCCCCGCCGTCTGGAATCCATAATGCGACGCACCGTGTAGGCAGGACCACCTCCGATCATCCGAGGAGGAGGAGGAGGAGGCGGAGGAGGCAACAGAGGACTGAGAAAGACAGGCTTGAGGCAGGAGACATGAAAGGTGGGATGGACTCTGAGCGTCCTCGGTAGTTTGAGTCGCACTGCCACTGGATTGATCACCTTCTCCACCACAAACGGACCAATAAACTTCGGTAACAACTTCCTAGACTCAGTCCGTAACGGAAGATCCCGTGTGGCCAACCAAACCCCTATCTCCGATGGTATAGGTGGGAGCGGGGATCCGGCGACGATTCGCCTGGAGCTGATACCGGTCCGAACCTCTAAGGAGTGCCCTTCTGGCCCGATGCCAGGTCCGGTGGCAACGGCGAATATGGGCCTGAACAGAAGGCACAGAGAGCTCCTTCTCCTGAGAAGGGAACAGGGGAGGTTGGTAGCCATACAGGCACTGGAAGGGAGACATCCCAGTGGCAGATGTAGGGAGAGTATTGTGGGCATACTCAACCCAAGGCAACTGAGAGGCCCAGGAGGTGGGGTTGGAAGAGACCAGACAGCGTAGCGTGGATTCCATCTTCTGGTTGGCTCTCTCCGCCTGACCATTGGATTGGGGGTGAAAACCAGATGTGAGACTGACTGTAGCTCCAATGGCCAAACAGAAGGACTTCCAGACAGCAGAGGTAAACTGAGGGCCACGGTCGGAAACGATATCACTGGGCAAACCGTGGACCCTGAAAACCTCCCTGACCAGGATCTCGGACGTCTCCGAGGCAGAGGGAAGCTTGGCAATAGGCACAAAGTGGGCGAACTTGCTGAACCTGTCCACGATAGTCAGAACGACCGTGTTCCCCTCAGAAGCGGGCAACCCCGTGACGAAGTCCAGGGCCAGATGCGACCATGGACGCCGGGGAATAGGAAGGGGGGTGAAGTAGTCCAGAGCTGGGCCGATTGGTACTCTTATTCTGCGCACACACTGGACAGGCAGCAACAAAACCCCGAGTATCCTCGGCCATGGCAGGCCACCAAAAACGTCTGCGAAGAAACGCCATTGTCCGAGCCACGCCAGGGTGACAAGCCATCTTACTGGCGTGGGACCATTTGAGAACAGCAGGACGAACCGACTCAGGCACAAACAACCGACCCGGGTGGACCGTTACCGGGACCGGGCTGAGTCCGAAGGGCCGCCAGCACCTCCTCCTCAATCCTCCACATAACTGCTCCCACGACGCAGTTCCGGGGAGAATTGTCTCGGTCTTGGACCCACTCTCCTCCGTCCTGGAGAACATCCGGGACAAGGCGTCCGCCTTGCCGTTCTTAGATCCAGGTCGGAACGTCAGGACAAACTTGAATCGTCCGAAAACAACGCCCACCTGGCCTGACGGGAGTTGAGACGTTTAGCCGATTGCACGTAAGCAAGATTCTTGTGGTCAGTCCAGACAATAAACGGTTGCTCCGCCCCCTCCAACCAGTGGCGCCACTCCTCCAAGGCAAGTTTCACCGCGAGAAGCTCCCGGTTACCCACATCGTAATTCCTCTCCGCAGGCGAAAGGCGACGAGTAGTAGGCGCAGGGATGGAGTTTACTGTCCGTGGAGCATCGCTGCGACAGGATGGCGCCAACTCCCACATCAGACGCGTCCACTTCAACGACGAACTGACGGGCCGTGTCCGGTTGAGAGAGAATCGGTGCGTTGGTGAATCGCCTCTTCAAATCCAGAAACGCTCGATCCGCCTCCGGATTCCACTTGAAGGTCCTGATGCTGGAAGTCAAGGCAGTTAATGGAGCGGCCACACGGCTGTAATCCCCGGATGAATCTGCGGTAGAAATTCGCAAACCCCAAAAATCTCTGGAGCTGCAATCTCGTACCGGGCTGGGCCCATTCCAGAACCGCTCTAACCTTCTCCTGGTCCATCCTAATCTCACCCCTGGAGATGATGTACCCGAGAAAGGATGTCGTGTGGGCGTGAAACTCGCACTTCTCGGCCTTCACGAACAGGCGATTCTCCAATAATCGCTGCAGAACCTGCCGGACATGCTGGACGTGGTCGGAAGGTTCCTTCGAGAAGATCAGAATGTCATCCAGGTAAACAAACACGAAGAGACCGATCATATCTCTCAGGACGTCGTTCACCATACTCTGGAATACCGCTGGAGCATTGGTCAGTCCAAACGGCATCACCTGATACTCGAAGTGCCCCATCGGTGTATTGAAACCCGTCAACCACTCGTCCCCCTCTCTGATCCGGACCAGGTGATACGCATTGCGTAGGTCTAACTTGGTGAACACCGTAGCACCCTGTAAAGAGTCGAAGGCAGAACTCATCAAGGGCAGGGGATACTTGTTCTTGACCGTGATGTCATTCAACCCCCCGATAATCAATACATGGTCGAAGAGAGCCATCCTTCTTACCCACAAAGAAGAATCCTGCCCCCAAGGGTGATGACGAGGGACGAACGAGACCAGCAGCTAGGGACTCCTTGATGTAGGTCTCCAACGCCTCACGTTCAGGTCGGGAGATACTGTATAACCTTCCCTTGGGGTAGACAGCTCCCGGAACCAGGTTGATGGCACAATCATATGGTCGGTGGGGGGGAGTGACAGAGCCTTCTGCTTACTGAAAACTTCCCCAAATCGTGATATGTCTCGGGAACCAGGGACAAATCTGGAGGTTTAGCCTCAATCACCTGACTGGTAACCGAATGAGGGCAGGCAGTCTTGAGACAGTTAGCATGACAATCCAGGCTCCAACTCGTTACCTTGCCCGTCACCCAATCGAACGTGGGATTGTGTTCCTTCAGCCAGGGGTATCCAAGGACCAGAGGAACATGGGAAGACGGCAGAATGAAAAATGAAATCATCTCAGAATGATTCCCTGACAACCGCATCTTAACCGGTTCAGTCCTCATCGTGATACGTGCCAGACTACTGCCGTTCAGAGTGGTCGCTTCAATGGCTTCCGGCAATTGCTCCTTGGAAAGCCCCAGCTGTTCCACCAACTCGGCATCAAGAAAGCTTCCATCGGCACCTGAATCGATAAGAGCGTTAAGCGCTAAGCTCTGATTCCTGTTCACAAGGGTAGCCGGGAAGCGGGGTCTGACAGAGGTACTGAGAGGTTGAAACTGGCTCGCTAAAAGTCCTCCCAACTTTAGCGAGCCGGGCAGTTTGACGACCGCAGGGAGCAAGTGGAGATGTAATGTCCCGAGCGACCACAGTAGAGGCAGCAGTTGGTCCTACGTCTATGTCGACGCTCCTCCTTGGTTAACCCGTGCCGCCCCACTTGCATGGGTTCAGAATCGGGAGAGAGGACCTCTCCACTAATCCTTTGTGGAGGAGAATGATCGACGTGTTCTGGACCACCACCCGACCCGACTGGGAACTGAGAAGCTGATCGATTGGATGGACCCCATTGCTTCTCCCTCCTTCGCTCACGGACTCGATTATCCACCCGAATAGACAAGGCTACCAAGCTGTCCAGGTCACTAGGCTCCGGATAGGAGATCAACTCATCCTTGAGCTGCTCCGACAGACCCTGGTAAAAGGCCGCTTGCAAAGACTCCTCGTTCCACCCACTCTCCACAGCCAACGTCTTGAACTCGATCACGAAGTCGGCCACGCTGCGAGTTCCTTGGTGAAGAGAAAACAGGCGCCTAGCTGCGTCCCTCCCTCGGACGGAATGGTCGAAGAGCTTCCTCATCTCGGCCGTGAACCCCTGGTATGAAGCCATGCAGGGATCCTGTCGTTCCCAAACGGCTGAAGCCCACTCTAGCGCTCGACCACGCAGCAACTCAATCACAAAGGCTATCCTAGCCTTGTCTGTGGCATAAGAGTAGGGCTGTAGATCGAACACTAATCCACACTGCATAAGGAAGGAACGGCATCCTCCCAGCTCCCCCTCATATTTATCCGGCGTCGGAACCTTGGGCTCACGGAGGGACACAACTTCAGAAGCGGCAGGCGAGATGGGTGAAACCGGTAGTGGATCCTCCACCGGACACTGGCGTTGGTTCTGGACCTCCATCAGGCCGGTAGAAAGGTTCCGAACTGACAACGCGATCTCCTGTAGTACCGTGCTATGATGGCCCAACATCTTCTCCTGCTGGGTAATGGCATGGCGAACGGAGTCCAGGTCCGCTGGGTTCATAATTGGCCGGATCGTTCTGTCACAGTTCCCTCAGCCAGAACCCAAAAGCAGACCAGGACAAGGAGAGTAGAACGAAAGTGAGGGTTTATTTGGATACAAACAAAAGGTGCAGAATATTCCAGGGACAGAGCGGGCGGCGTGGATGAGTAGTTGGGGGTGCAGTGCAAGGTCCAGTGATGGCTCGGCAGCCGCCGACCATCAGGCAGAGGTGGGGTGAAGGTTCCGGACGTGTGACTGCAGGTGAAACAAAAACGGAGGTAAGGACACAAAAACTCAACAAAGTACAAAACAACAAAAACTCACGCTAGATACTCTAACTGATACGCAGATACACCTACTGTTCATGGCTAACGATCCGGCAGGAACTGGATGTTGGGCCAGAGCCTAAGAAAGGTGCTGATTAGGCCCAGGTGTGCAGATTGCTAATGGGAAGCAGGTGCGGAAACCAGAGCGCTCCCCGGAGCGTTCCCGAACCCTCGGGAAACTGGAGATTACGACCAGGACCCGACTCAGACAGCCGGGATCGTTACATTGATTCATACAGAGAGGATCACTTACTGTCTCAGCCCCTGGACTGAGTGGCGAGCGGTCTTAAGAAACGCTTCAGTCCTGCAGAAAGACTCGCAAACCAAACCCATGTCAAACAAATATATTACAGTGCATGTACCATTCACAAGTTATATAAGCTCTAACTATCAAGCTTTCAGAGACAAAAGTGGGTGGTTCTTTTGAAGAGGAACATTAATATTTTTGTACCGTTCGTTCTCTCCCCCTTCCATTTATTCCTTCATCTCATACCGCTGTTTCTGAATTGCTGCTATTAGGCTAAATTGGTTCCACTCTTTATCTGGCCATCTTGTCTCAATTGCAGAATTTGGACGGGGCTTGTATCCAATCAGTTAGCCTGGTCATAGACGAGGACCCGCGGACAGAGATCACAATGACCCACCTAGGAGAGGTCTTCATTGCAGGACAGTACCGCATCTCTCTGCCCTATTCAGATGGTAGGTAACTCACCTCACAATCACATACTATTGTACAAGTATTACTACTATCGCACACCTATCGGGTTATCAGTTGGATGGAGAAAAACTGTATACTGAGGTTAGAAAATACATTTCAGCACATTGTTGATCTTGACGCTCCATGCTTGTTGTTCATCTCTCTCTCTCTCTCTCTCTCTCTCTCTCTCTCTCTGTCTCTCTCTCTCTCTCTGTCTCTCTCTCTCTCTCTCTCTCTCTCTCTCTCTCTCTCTCTCTCTCTCTCTCTCTCTCTCTCTCTCTCTCTCTCTCTCTCTCTCTCTCTCTCTCTCTCTCTCTCTCTCTCTCTCTCTCTCTCTCTCTCTCTTTCTGTTTTTCTCTCTGTCTCATGGAGCATCAAGATCACCGGTGTGCTGGAGATTATTTTCAACCTCATACAATATCATGCCTCGACATTGTCTGTCCAGATCTATGTTCTTTCAGAGCTACGGACTGGGTCTGGGTGAGGTGTATTGAATGACAGGTGCTGTCTCTAGACAGGACTGTTCAACAGAACACAGACTGGACTCAGGGCCACTGTGTTAATGCTGTATTGTGTTGCGCTACAAAATGGATTTCTTCTGTGTTCTGTTCTCGTGGTTGTTAGCATTTTCATTCCCATGATTTTCTAATGGTAGCAGTAAACTGTTTTATGTGCATGCCTTTCTAATGGTAGCAGTGAACTGTTTTATGTGCATGCCTTTCTAATGATAGCAGTAAAATGTTTTATGTGCATGCCTTTCTAATGGTAGCAGTGAACTGTTTTATGTGCATGCCTTTCTAATGATAGCAGTAAAATGTTTTATGTGCATGCCTTTCTAATGGTAGCATTAAACTGTTTTATGTGCATGCCTTTCTAATGGTAGCAGTAAACTGTTTTATGTGCATGCCTTTCTAATGGTAGCAGTAAACAGTTTTATGTGCATGCCTTTCTAATGGTAGCATTAAACTGTTTTATGTGCATGCCTTTCTAATGGTAGCAGTAAACTGTTTTATGTGCATGCCTTTCTAATGGTAGCAGTAAACTGTTTTATGTGCATGCCTTTCTGATGGTAGCAGTAAACAGTTTTATGTGCATGCCTTTCTAATGGTAGCAGTAAACTGTTTTATGTCCATGTCTTTCTAATGGTAGCAGTAAACTGTTTTATGTGCATGCCTTTCTAATGGTAGCATTAAACTGTTTTATGTGCATGCCTTTCTAATGGTAGCAGTAAACTGTTTTATGTGCATGCCTTTCTAATGGTAGCAGTAAACTGTTTTATGTGCATGCCTTTCTAATGGTAGCAGTAAACTGTTTTATGTGCATGCCTTTCTGATGGTAGCACAGCAGTGAACTGTTTTATGTGTGCTTTGTGTAGAAGTATATGGAAAGGTTCTGGAATCACATAACCTCAGTTAGTCTGATGTATCCATTTATTAAGTGTTTACAGTCAAAACACTTGCCATTATTACAATCAAATTGGAGAAAAGCATAAATCATACTTATATTCCATGTTTTTACAGTTTTTTATAGTCTTATGTTTCGATCAGAGCCTCAAGGCCATTAAATACTTATCCAGACCAGTAGAGTCTTCTCCAGACCAGTAGAGACTTCTGGAGACCAGTAGAGAGTTCTGAAGACCAGTAGAGACTTCTGAAGACCAGTAGAGACTTCTGAAGACCAGTAGAGAGTTCTGAAGACCAGTAGAGAGTTCTGAAGACCAGTAGAGACTTCTGAAGACCAGTAGAGAGTTCTGAAGACAAGTAGAGAGTTCTCTAGGCCAGTAGAGAGTTCTGAAGACCAGTATAGAGTTCTGAAGACCAGTAGAGAGTTATCTAGGCCAGTAGAGACTTCTGAAGACCAGTAGAGAGTTCTGAAGACCGGTAGAGAGTTCTGAAGACCAGTATAGAGTTCTGGAGACCAGTAGAGAGTTCTGAAGACCAGTAGAGAGTTCTCTAGGCCAGTAGAGACTTCTGAAGACCAGTAGAGAGTTCTGAAGACCAGTAGAGAGTTCTGAAGACCAGTAGAGACTTCTGAAGACCAGTAGAGACTTCTGAAGACAAGTAGAGAGTTCTCTAGGCCAGTAGAGAGTTCTGAAGACCAGTATAGAGTTCTGAAGACCAGTAGAGAGTTATCTAGGCCAGTAGAGACTTCTGAAGACCAGTAGAGAGTTCTGAAGACCGGTAGAGAGTTCTGAAGACCAGTATAGAGTTCTGGAGACCAGTAGAGAGTTCTGAAGACCAGTAGAGAGTTCTCTAGGCCAGTAGAGACTTCTGAAGACCAGTAGAGAGTTTTGAAGACCAGTAGAGAGTTCTGAAGACCAGTAGAGACTTCTGAAGACCAGTAGAGAGTTCTGAAGACCAGTAGAGACTTCTGAAGACAAGTAGAGAGTTCTCTAGGCCAGTAGAGAGTTCTGAAGACCAGTAGAGAGTTCTGAAGACCAGTAGAGAGTTCTCTAGGCCAGTAGAGACTTCTGAAGACCAGTAGAGAGTTCTGGAGACCGGTAGAGAGTTCTGAAGACCAGTAGAGAGTTCTGAAGACCAGTAGAGACTTCTGAAGACCAGTAGAGAGTTCTCTAGGCCAGTAGAGAGTTCTGAAGACCAGTAGAGAGTTCTGAAGACCAGTAGAGAGTTCTCTAGGCCAGTAGAGACTTCTGAAGACCAGTAGAGAGTTCTGAAGACCGGTAGAGAGTTCTGAAGACCAGTATAGAGTTCTGGAGACCAGTAGAGAGTTCTGAAGACCAGTAGAGAGTTCTGAAGACCAGTAGAGAGTTCTGAAGACCGGTAGAGAGTTCTGAAGACCAGTATAGAGTTCTGGAGACCAGTAGAGAGTTCTGAAGACCAGTAGAGAGTTCTGAAGACCAGTAGAGAGTTCTGAAGACCAGTAGAGACTTCTGAAGATCAGTAGAGAGTTCTGAAGACTATTAGAGACTTCTCTAGGCCAGTATATACTTCTATAGACCAGCAGAGACTTCGCAAGACCAATGGAGACTTATCAAGACCACTAGAGACTTCTTTAGACCAGTAGATACTTCTCAAGACCATTAGAGACTTCTCTAGACCAGTAGAGACTTCTCAAGACCATTAGATACATCTCAAGACCGGTGGAGACATCTCAAGACCAGCAGAGACTTCTTGAGACCAGTAGAGACTTTACACTTTAGACTAACCCCCCCCCTCCCCATCCCCCTTTTAATCACAACCCTGTTTTTTTGCTCAGAGGTGTTCCAGATCCAGGAGCTGTCGTCCATGTTCCTGCAGGTGCGTACGGCCCCGGGTCTGCATCTGCAGTACAGCTGGAGGGAGTTCCGCCTCTACCTGCAGGTGGATGAGCTGTGGAAGGGCAACACGGTGGGGCTCTGTGGAACCTTCAACGGAAACATCCAGGACGACTTCCTGTAAGTGTGTCTGTGGCAGTGTCTGAAAAAGTTACCAGCTGTCAAATTCTTGCTTCGTCCGTCCTTGTTTCCTATCAATTCCTCACCTCCCTCTCAAAGCGCATTGGAGGAGGAGGTCCGAGGGAGGAAGCTTTGGTTCTCTCCTCCAATGAGCTTTGAGAGGGAGGCGAGTAATTGGAGGAAACAAGGCTTGAAGAAGCAAGGATTTGACGGCTTGTAACACTTTCAGATACTACCACAGACACTCGTTTTCAGAAACCCCAATCCCATACTTCTTCCTTGTCCTCTCTCTCTCTGTTTCTCTCTTTTTCTCTCCCCTCTCTCTCTCTGTTTCTCTCTTTTTCTCCCCCCCCCCTCTCTCTCTTTCTCTCTCTCTCTTTCTCTCTCTCTCTCTCTCTCTCTCTCTCTCTCTCTCTCTCTCTCTCTCTCTCTCTCTCTCTCTCTCTCTTGCTCTCTCTCCCTCTCTCTCTCTCTCGCTCTCTCTCTCTCGCTCTCTCTCACTCTCTTTCGGCCTCTTTCTCTCTCTGTCTCTCTCTGTCTCTCCACCCTCAGTCTCTCTGATTTCCTTTAAGTGTGTCTGTCTGATCCTTGACCTCCAGCCCCCCCCCCCGGGTGGCTCTCTGGCTCTCTGTGGCTCTCTTTGGCTGGCACGGCCCTCGCTGTGGCACTCTGGGAGAGAGGATACTCCCATTTCCTCTCCGTCTCCTCTCTGTAATGCAAATGGCCTCTGACCAGCCTGACCAGTCTCTGCCTGATGAAAGGTTACCTCTCTCTAATCGCCCCCTTCACTGTTAACAGATGAACGCCTAAGTGAAATGGATGGATGTGGCCGGCCATCTTTGAGGGTTTAATGCAATGGTGGAAATGTGCTGTATCTTCACAGCCATGCACTGGAAATGGTGGATGTTTTGAACACAACAAAATGTATCAATATACAGTACCAGTCAAAAGTTTGGACACAGCATTCAAGGTCCTACGCTACAATGTAGAAAAGAGTCAATGTGGTCCTCTGTAGCTCAGCTGGTAGAGCACGGCACTTGTAATGCCAAGGTAGTGGGTTCGATCCCCGGGACCACCCATACACAAAAAATGTATGCACGCATGACTGTAAGTCGCTTTGGATAAAAGCGTCTGCTAAATGGCATATTATTATTATTATATTATAGTCAAAATAAAGAAAAACCCTTGAATGAGTAGGTGTGTCCAAACTTTTGACTGGTAGTGTAGCTTAGTCACAGAAGTGTTGGAAAGTGAATGAGTACACCCTTCCTCCTCTGCAGTCCAGATTGTAAAACCTCTGCCACCAGAACCAGATCGGCTAGTGTGCATGCATTCATTTGTTGTGTGTTCCTTCTGAGATGACACAACACTAAGGCAGTCCATCTGTGATGTTGTGACACGCCCCCCCTCCCCTGCCCCTCCCCAGGTCTCCGTCTGGTATGATAGAGAGCACACCTCACCTGTTTGGCAACACCTGGAGGGTATCCTCTGCCTGTGTCCCCAGCCACAGTGTTCCCCAGCTTGACCCATGTGACACGCACCAGCAAGCGGGTATATGTCCTTCTAAACCATAAGTCCTCCTATGTCATTATCAAATAAAAACACTTGATCAGATGCAGACTTGATCAAATGCATTTCAAGCAGTATTTTCCCTATGTGTTTTAGAACCCTCACTGCAACACAACTCAAACTTAAACAGAGATGCTCTCTCTTTCTCTCTCTCTCTCTCTCTCTCTCTCTCTCTCTCTCTCTCTCTCTCTCTCTCTCTCTCTCTCTCTCTCTCTCTCTCTCTCTCTCTCTCTCTCTCTCCCCCCTCTCTCTCTCTCCCTCCCCTATCTCTCTCTCTCTCTCTCTCCCCCCTCTCTCTCTCCCTCCCCCCCGCTCTCTCTCTCTCTCTCCCTCCCCTCTCTCTCTCTCTCTCTCCCCCCTCTCTCTCTCCCTCCCCCCTCTCTCTCCCCCCTCTCTCTCCCTCCCCCCTCTCTCTCTCTCCCTCCCCTCTCTCTCTCCCCCGCTCTCTCTCTCTCCCTCCCTCCCCTCTCTCTCCCTCCCCCCTCTCTCTCTCTCTCTCCCTCCCTCCCCTCTCTCTCTCTCTCCCTCCCCACCCTCTCCTCCATCACCCTCCCCCTGCCCCTCCACCACCCCATAGCATCCTACGCCTCTGAGATGTGTGACATCCTGAACCAGGAGTTGTTCTCAGCATGTCATGAGTACCTGAGCCCGGTGCCGTTTCACCAACAGTGTAAGGCAGACACCTGTAAGTGTGGCCAACCCTGCCTCTGCTCTTCCCTGGCCCACTATGCTAGACAATGCAGGAAATACTCCATCATCATGGAGTTCAGAGCCAGCGTACCTGACTGTGGTGAGTACCGTGATCTGGCTCTGGATTTTAGTTCCAATCTGCTGGTTGTTGGTGTGATGCTTTAGGGGGACTTTAAGTATTGTATGTTTGGACTGTATTGTTCAGACTGTGTTAGTGATTCATGACTTTAAGTATTGAATGTTTGGACAGTATTGTTCAGACTGTGTTAGTGATTCATGTGTACTCTATACTAGTATGGGAACTGTGGTTCAGGCAATGCAATGTGTCAATGCTATAAATGTATACAAGCAAGGTTGGTGACACCTACTGG
>NW_025535101.1:72500-80000 GCF_020615455.1 Coregonus clupeaformis
CATGTCTCTCAGTAATGGTAACGTAGGGCACCATGTCTCTCAGTAATGGTAACGTAGGGCAGCATGTCTCTCAGTAATGGTAGTGTAGAGCAGCATGTCTCTCAGTAATGGTAGCGTAGGGCAGCATGTCTCTCAGTAATGGTAACGTAGGGCACCATGTCTCTCAGTAATGGTAGTGTAGAGCAGCATGTCTCTCAGTAATGGTAACGTAGGGCAGCATGTCTCTCAGTAATGGTAGTGTAGAGCAGCATGTCTCTCAGTAATGGTAGCGTAGGGCAGCATGTCTCTCAGTAATGGTAGCGTAGGGCAGCATGTCTCTCAGTAATGGTAACGTAGGGCAGCATGTCTCTCAGTAATGGTAGCGTAGGGCAGCATGTCTCTCAGTAATGGTAGCGTAGGGCAGCATGTCTCTCAGTAATGGTAACGTAGGGCAGCATGTCTCTCAGTAATGGTAACGTAGGGCAGCATGTCTCTCAGTAATGGTAACGTAGGGCAGTATGTATCTCAGTAATGGTAGCGTAGGGCAGCATGTCTCTCAGTAATGGTAGTGTAGAGCAGCATGTCTCTCAGTAATGGTAGCGTAGGGCAGCATGTCTCTCAGTAATGGTAGCGTAGGGCAGTATGTCTCTCAGTAATGGTAACGTAGGGCAGCATGTCTCTCAGTAATGGTAACGTAGGGCAGCATGTCTCTCAGTAATGGTAGCGTAGGGCAGCATGTCTCTCAGTAATGGTAGTGTAGGGCAGCATGTCTCTCAGTAATGGTAACGTAGGGGCAGCATGTCTCTCAGTAATGGTAGTGTAGAGCAGCATGTCTCTCAGTAATGGTAGCGTAGGGGCAGCATGTCTCTCAGTAATGGTAACGTGGGGCAGCATGTCTCTCAGTAATGGTAGCGTAGGGCAGCATGTCTCTCAGTAATGGTAACGTAGGGCAGCATGTCTCTCAGTAATGGTAGCGTAGGGCACCATGTCTCTCAGTAATGGTAGCGTAGGGCAGCATGTCTCTCAGTAATGGTAGCGTAGGGCAGCATGTCTCTCAGTAATGGTAGCGTGAGAGCAGCATGTCTCTCAGTAATGGTAGCGTGAGGGCACCATGTCTCTCAGTAATGGTAGCGTAGAGCAGCATGTCTCTCAGTAATGGTAACGTAGGGCAGCATGTCTCTCAGTAATGGTAGCGTAGGGCACCATGTCTCTCAGTAATGGTAGCGTAGAGCAGCATGTCTCTCAGTAATGGTAACGTAGGGCAGCATGTCTCTGATCCAGGTAATAGACAGTACATAGGCCAGATGAATGATACCTGATCCAGGTAATACCGTATGAGGGTTAAGTGGCTTTTATTATGAAATGAAACCAAAGATTTATGAGAGTCATCCTGATGAGAATATTAAGAGTATTGTTGCCAAATACTGCATGGATACTAAACCTAGCTTATTTCACTTCTATGTTGACTTGTATTTTGTATTTATTATGGATCCCCATTAGTTCCTGCCAAGGCAGCAGCTACTCTTCCTGGGGTTTATTATGGATCCCCATTGCCAAGGCAGCAGCTACTCTTCCTGGGGTTTATTATGGATCCCCATTGCCAAGGCAGCAGCTACTCTTCCTGGGGTTTATCATGGATCCCCATTGCCAAGGCAGCAGCTACTCTTCCTGGGGTTTATTATGGATCCCCATTGCCAAGGCAGCAGCTACTCTTCCTGGGGTTTATTATGGATCCCCATTGCCAAGGCAGCAGCTACTCTTCCTGGGGTTTATTATGGATCCCCATTGCCAAGGCAGCAGCTAATCTTCCTGGGGTCCAGCAATAATAAGGCAGTTACATACAATAAAAACATTACAACACATTATTACACCACTACTCTACCATATCTACAATACAACACATTAGTACACACTACTCTACCACTACATATCTACAATACAACACATTATTACACCACTACTCTACCACTACATATCTACAATACAACACATTATTACACCACTACTCTACCACTACATATCTACAATACAACACATTATTACACCACTACTCTACCACTACATATCTACAATACAACACATTATTACACCACTACTCTACCACTACATATCTACAATACAACACATTATTACACACTACTCTACCATAACATATCTACAATACAAAAAACATATGTACGTGTGTGTAGAGTGTGTGTTAGCATGTGTGTGTATGTGTGTATGTGTGTGTCTGTGCCCGTGTGTGTGTGTGTGTGTCTCTTCACAGTCCGTGCAGTTCCATAAGATTGTATCTATTTTTAAAATGTGATTCTACTGCTTGCATCAGTTACCTGATGTGGAATAGAGTTCCATGTAGTCATGGCTCTATGTAGGACTGTGCGCCTCCCATAGTCTGTTCTGGACTTGGGGATTGTGAAGAGACCTCTGGTGGCATGTCTTGTGAGGTATGCATGGGTGTCTGAGCTGTGTGCTAGTTGTTTAAACAGACAGCTCGGTGCATTCAGCATGTCAATACCTCTCACAAATACAAGTAGTGATGAAGTCAATCTCTCTTCCACTTTGAGCCATGAGAGATTGACATGCATATCATTCATGTTAGCTCTCCCGTGTACTTTTAAGGGCCAGCCTGTCACGAACGTTGAGAGACGGGTCAGACCAAGGTGCAGCGTGGTATGCGAACATGTTTATTAAATAATAAACACAACAACAAAACAACAAACCAACGTAACGTGAAGTCCAAGGCTACACACAATACAAGCCCAACACAGGAACCAGATCCCACAAACATAGTAGGCAACCGGGCTACCTAAGTATGATCCCCAATCAGAGACATCGAGCGACAGCTGTCTCTGATTGGGAATCACACCCGGCCAAACATAGAAACACAACTCTAGATCCTTAAACATAGAAAACATCACATAGATTCACACACCCTGACTCCACAAACAAGAGTTCCATACGTCAGGGCGGGACACAGCCGTGCTGCTCTGTTCTAGGCCAATGGTAATTTGCCTATGTCCCTCGTTGTGGCACTTACCATATGACTGGACAGTAGTCCAGGTGCGATAAAACTATGGCCTTACAGAGGTAATGTTGTAACATTACACTTTGATATGTCGCACATACAGTACCAGTCAAAAGTTTGGACACACCTACTCATTCAAGGGTTTGTCTTTATTTTGACTATTTTCTACCTTGTAGAATAATAGTGAAGACATCAAAATTATGAAATAACACATATGGAATCATGTAGTAACCAAAAAAAGTGTTAAACAAATCAAAATATATTTTATATTTGAGATTCTTCAAAGTAGCCACCCTTTGCCTTGATGACAGCTTTGCACACTCTTGGCATTCTCTCAACCAGCTTCACCTGGACTGCTTTTCCAACAGTCTTGAAGGAGTTCCCACATATGCTGAGCACTTGTTGGCTGCTTTTCCTTCACTCTGCGGTCCAACTCATCCCAACCATATCAATTGGGTTGAGGTCGGGTGATTGTGGAGGCCAGGTCATCTGATGCAGCACTCCATCACTCTCCTTCTTGGTCAAATAGCCCTTACACAGCCTGGAGGTGTGTTGGGTCATTGTCCTGTTGAAAAACAAATCATAGTCCCACTAAGCGCAAACTAGGTGGGATGGCGTATCGCTGCAGAATGCTGTGGTAGCCATGCTGTTTAAGTGTGCGTTGAATTCTAAATAAATCACTGACAGTGTCACCAGCAAAGCACCATCACACCTCCTCCTCCGTGCTTTACGGTGGAAACTACACATGCAGAGATCATTCGTTCACCTACTCTGCGTCTCACAAAGACACGGCGGTTGGAACCAAAAATCTTCAATTTGGACTCCAGACCAAAGGACAAATTTCCACCGGTCTAATGTCCATTGCTCGTGTTTCTTGGCCCAAGCAAGTCTCTTCTTCTTATTGGTGTCCTTTAGTAGTGGTTTCTTTGCAGCAATTCGACCATGAAAATGTAATGTAATGAAGGCCTGATTCACGCAGTCTCCTCTGAACAGTTGATGTTGAGATGTGTCTGTTACTTGAACTATGTGAAGCATTTATTTGGGCTGCAATTTCTGAGGCTGGTAACTCTAATGTACTTATCCTCTGCAGAAGAGGTAACTCTGGGTCTTCCTTTCCTGTGGCGGTCCTAATGAGAGCCAGTTTCATCATAGCACTTGATGGTTTTTGTTCTTGACATTTTCCAGATTGACTGACCTTCATGTCTTAAATTAATGATGGACTGTCATTTCTATTTGCTTATTTGAGCTGTCCTTGCCATAATATGGATTTTATCAAATAGGGCTGTCTTCTGTATACCACCCCTACCTTGTCACACCACAAGTGATTGGCTCAGACGCATTAAGAAGGAAAGAAATTCCACAAATTAACTTTTAAGAAGGCATACCTGTTAACTGAAATGCATTCCAGGTGACTACCTCATGAAGCTGGTTGAGAGAATGCCAAGAGTGTGCAAAGCTGTCATCAAGGCAACGGGTGGCTACTTTGAAGAATCTCAAATATAAAATATATTTTGATTTGTTTAACACTTTTTTTGGTTACTACATGATTCCATATGTGTTATTTCATAATTTTGATGTCTTCACTATTATTCTACAAGGTAGAAAATAGTCAAAATAAAGACAAACCCTTGAATGAGTAGGTGTGTCCAAACTTTTGACTGGTACTGTACGTCCAGCCAACCCTCAATGCGTTTTTTATTCAGCATGTGATCAGACAGACCCCTGGGAAAATCCTGGAGTTGATGATCCTTATCCCGAAGTGTTCTCATATGTTAGATGGGAAAAGGAGATAGCTAGCTACCTTACTCATGACCTAGAAAACAAGCTATCCTGAACTTCAAACCACCAGTTTGTGGATTCAGTTTGCTCTGGATCTTGCCTGTAGCATACAGGGGAACCGACATGGAAGTACAGGCACAAAACATGACTTTTCATAAGTAGTTGTTTGACAGAATGAGGGATTCTAAAAGTTTGTGTCCCCTCCCTGGCGGTAGACACAAAGAAAAGTATTTGATCCCCTGCTGATTTTGTACGTTTGCCCACTGACAAAGACATGATCAGTCTATAATTTTAATGGTAGGTTTATTTGAACAGTGAGAGACAGAATAACAACAACAAAATCCAGAAAAATGCATGTAAAAAAATGTTATAAATTGATTTGCATTTTAATGAGGGAAATAAGTATTTGACCCCTCTGACTTAGTACTTGGTGGCAAAACCCTTGTTGGCAATCACAGAGGTCAGACGTTTCTTGTAGTTGGCCACCTGGTTTGCACACATCTCAGGAGGGATTTTGTTCCACTCCTCTTTGCAGATATTCTCCAAGTCATTAAGGTTTCGAGCCTGACGTTTGGCAACTCGAACTTTCAGCTCCCTCCACAGATTTTTTTATGGGATTAAGGTCTGGAGACTGGCTAGGCCACTCCAGGACCTTAATGTGCCTCTTCTTGAGCCACTCCTTTGTTGCCTTGGCTGTGTGTTTTGGGTCATTGTCATGCTGGAATACCCATCCACGACCCATTTTCAATGCCCTGGCTGAGGGAAGGAGGTTCTCACCCAAGATTTGACGGTACATGGCCCCGTCCATTGTCTCTTTGATGCGGTGAAGTTGTCCTGTCCCCTTAGCAGAAAAACACCCCCAAAGCATAATGTTTCCACCTCCATGTTTGACGGTGTTCTTGGGGTCACAGGCAGCATTCCTCCTCCTCCAAACACGGCGAGTTGAGTTGATGCCAAAGAGTTCGATTTTGGTCTCATCTGACCACAACACTTTCACCCAGTTCTCCTCTGAATCATTCAGATGTTCATTGGCAAACTTCAGACGGGCCTGTATATGTGCTTTCTTGAGCAGGTGGACCTTGCGGGCGCTGCAGGATTTCAGTCCTTTACGGCGTAGTGTGTTACCAATTGTTTTCTTGGTGACTATGGTCCCAGCTGCCTTGAGATCATTGACTAGATCCTCCCGTGTAGTTCTGGGCTGATTCCTCACCGTTCTCATGATCATTGCAACTCCACAAGGTGAGATCTTGCATGAAGCCCCAGGCCGAGGGAGATTGACAGTTCTTTTGTGTTTCTTCCATTTGTGAATAATCGCACCAACTGTTGTCACCTTCTCACCAAGCTGCTTGGCGATGGTCTTCTAGCCCATTCCAGCCTTGTGTAGGTCTACAATCTTGTCCCTGACATCCTTGGAGAGCTCTTTGGTCTTGGCCATGGTGGAGAGTTTGGAATCTGATTGATTGATTGCTTCTGTGGACAGGTGTCTTTTATACAGGTAACAAGCTGAGATTAGGATCACTCCCTTTAAGAGTGTGCTCCTAATCTCAGCTCGTTACCTGTATAAAAGACACCTGGGAGCCAGAAATCTTTCTGATTGAGAGGGGGTCAAATACTTATTTCCCTCATTAAAATGCAAATCAATTTATAACATTTTTGACATTCGTTTTTCTGGATTTTTGTTGTTGTTATTCTGTCTCTCACTGTTCAAATAAACCTACCATTCAAATTATAGACTGATCATGTCTTTGTCAGTGGGCAAACGTACAAAATCAGCAGGGGATCAAATACTGTTTTCCCCTCACTGTATAAGAGTTCAGTCAGTCCTGCTGCTTGAAGACCATATCTTTATAAAAGGGCGGATCGTTTAGACGTTTACCTGATATCCAGGATGGACAAATGAGATCGGATGGGAGGAACGGGGGGAACGGGGGAAAAGTGGATCGGAGGGAGGTGTGTTTGTGATGGGGGGGAACGGGAAAAGGATTCGTTTACTTGGTAGGAGGTGTGATTCATTGATTCCTGTTACACACACTCCTCGACCTTTACAAGAACCAACCCCATCACACACACGAGCATCATGGGAAGGAGATGTGGATGCATGAGAAGCCTGTCATGAGTGTTTAATAACTGCCTGCAACTGGATAGTCTAGTGGGGAGGTTGGAAGTCCTGGTCAATATGGACACAATGAGGCCTTATGCTGTAGAGCAGAATGCAACCTGGACTCAGGGGTAGACGTAACATACTAAACTAAATCCGTGAAACTCCAATTAGTATGATGTGATACATTTCGTATGTTATGTATTAATTAGTGGATGTCCATCATCCATTTTGCATGATGTGATATGTTACGAATTCCAATTTGTTGTGGCTCATGTTAGCTAGGTGGCTAGATGGCGCTAGCGTTAGCTAGGCTAGGGCCTAGGGGTTAGGGTTAGGGTTAGGTTTAGGGTTAAGGTTAGGGTTAGGACTTAGCTTAAAGGGTTAAGGTTACAGTTAGGGGAAAGGTTAGCTAACGTGCTAAGCATTTGCAACGTAGCTAAAAAGTAGTAAGTAGTGCTAAAGTGCTAAAGTTGTCCGTGATGAGATTTGAACACGTTCGCGTTATACACCTCTACCCATCTTCCTCACTTTTGTTTTTGCCGTAAGTAACCTTCTGTCTTATGTAACCAAACCAAACGTAACGTATCGTACTAATTTGAGTGTCCCCGGATTTACG
>NW_025535101.1:87500-95000 GCF_020615455.1 Coregonus clupeaformis
CCTCTCGCCGTGCCTCTACACTTTCCTTCTCCCTTATAGCCTCCTGTAGCGCCTCCTTCTGACTGAATAACTCCTGCTCCCTCTGAACCAATAGCCCCCGTAACATGGTGGCCTCCTCTCCTAACCTGCAGACCCGCCCTTTAACGGCCACCTGCTGCTTCGTCGTCCACACTGTGTGCCCCCCCAAAAAAAATGTCTTGGTGTTGCTTCTCGGGTCTCCGTCGTCGGCACTCCTCTTCCTGTGAGGACTCCTCCGGGAGCCCCCACGAGTTAGGGAACAGAACCTCGTCCTCGTCGTCATCCTCCGACTCCTCAGTATAATACTGTTCCCACTCCTCTTCCCAAGGTCGTAGGGACCCAAACTGAAAACCAACCAGGTGCAGTGGTCGGGGCTCTTCTCTCACGCTCCCCGACCACCCCTTTAGCCCCCCCCAAAACAATTATTGGGGCTGTCTCTCGGGCTTCTTCCTCTGCCGGCGCCTTCCGCGTTGCCGCTGCTCCTCTCCTGCCTGGGCATTTACCTTCGCCCATGGCCCTTTCTCCGCGAATATCTCTTCCCATGACCACAATTTGCCCACCTGTGACATCGCTACTGGGCACGCTGCTTGGTCCTCGTTTGGTGGGATCTTCTGTCACGTTCGTTTACACACGGGACGGAACAAGGCGCAGCGTGATATGCGTACATGTTTATTAAATATCAAACACAACGACAAAATAACAAACAAAACGAAACGTGAAGTCCAAGGCAGCACAGCACAACATACCTTAACACGGAACAAGATCCCACAACCCACTAGTGCCAATAGGCTGCCTAAGTATGGTCCCCAATCAGAGACAACGAGCTACCGCTGCCTCTGATTGGGGACCAACCTGGCCAACATAGATCTACACAACATAGACAATCACCACAGATCTAAACAACATAGACAATCACCACATAGAAAATACACACCCTGATTCAACAAATAAGAGTCCCCAGAGTCAGGGCGTGACAACACCTCTCATCACCTCGAGAACACGATCCCCTCAGTGAAGCATGGTGGTGGCAGCATCATGCTGTGGGGATGTTTTTCATTGGCAGGGACTGGGAAACTGGTCAGAATTGAAGGAATGATGGATGGCGCTAAATACAGGGAAATTCTTGAGGGAAACCTGTTTCAGTCTTCCAGAGATTTGAGACTGGGACGGAGGTTCACCTTCCAGCAGGACAATGACACCAGCGGAACCCATCCAACTTGAAGGAGCTGGAGCAGTTTTGCCTTGAAGAATGGGCAAAAATCCCAGTGGCTAGATGTGCCAAGCTTATAGAGACATACCCCAAGAGACTTGCAGCTGTAATTGCTGCAAAACGTGGCTCTACAAAGTATTGACTTTGGGGGGGGGGTGAATAGTTATGCACGCTCAAGTTTTCAGTTTTTTTGTCTTATTTCTTGTTTGTTTCACAATAAAAAATATTTGGCATCTTCAAAGTGTAAAGTGTAGGCATGTTGTGTAAATGAAATGATACAACCCCCCCAAAATTTTTTTTTTTCAATTTTAATTCTGTCACACCCTGGCTCTGGGACTCTATATGTTGAGCCAGGGTGTGTTCATTCTGATGTGTTTATTTCTATGTTGGTAGTTCTGTTGTGTTTATTTCTAGGTTGGCCAGAGTGACTCCCAATCAGAGGCAACGAGTGTCAGCTGTCGTTGGTTGTCTCTGATTGGGAGCCATATTTAAACTGTCTGTTTTCCCTTTGTGTTTGTGGGTTCTTGTTCCAGTTGGTCATTGTTACCGTTGGACGTTACGAGTCGTTATTGTTTTGTTGGTTGTGTATGTTATCACTGAAGATAATAAATACCATGTTCGTTCAACACGCTGCGCATTGGCCTCTATTAACGACGATCGTGACAGAAGAACCCACCAAGTAAGGACCAAGCAGCGTGTCCCGGGGCAGAACTTGGACTGGACATGGGAGGAAGCGCCGGGAGAGGCCCTGGCGAAAGAGGAGCAGCGGCGTCAGCAGTGTCAACGTCGGACAGGCGAGAGGCAACCCCAGAAAATTTTTAGGGGGCACACGGCATGGACGACGGGGCTGACGGAGGCAGAAAAGGGGCGGATTCAGAAGGCCACCAGGTTACGGGGGCCACTGGTCAAAGCAGGGAAGGAAGGTGTAGAGGCACGGCGAGAGGTACTGGGGTGTGTTACCAGTCCGGTCCGGCCCGTTCCAGATCCCGGTAGAGCCAGTGGTGTGTGTCCCCAGTACGGTCCGGCCTGTTCCGGCCCCTCGCACCAAGTGTACGGTGCGCGTCGCCAGCCCGGTCCGGCCTGTCCCTGCTCCTCGCACCAAGCCTACGGTATGCGTCGCCAGCCCGGTCCGGCCTGTCCCTGCTCCACGCACCAAGCCTACGGGGTGCGTCGCCAGCCCAGTCCGGCCTGTCCCTGCTCCACGCACCAAGTCTACGGTGCGCGTCGCCAGCCCGGCCCGGCCTGTCCCTGCTCCACGCACCAAGTCTACGGTGCGTGTCGCCAGCCCGGCCCGGCCTGTTCCTGCCACTCGCACCAAGTCTACGGTGCGTGTCGCCAGCCCGGCCCGGCCTGTTCCTGCCACTGCGCACCAAGTATACGGTGCGCGTCGCCAGCCCGGCCCGGCCTGTTCCTGCCACTCGCACCAAGTCTACGGTGCGCGTCGCCAGCCCGGCCCGGCCTGTCCCTGCTCCACGCACCAAGCCTACGGTGCGCGTCGCCAGCCCGGCCCGGCCTGTTCCTGCCACTCGCACTAAGCCAGGGGTGCGAGACGTCAGCCTGGTAAGGCCCGCTCCTCCTCCACGCACCAAGCCAGGGGTGCGAGTCGTCAGCCTGGTAAGGCCCGTCCCTCCTCCACGCACCAAGCCAGGGGTGCGAGTCGTCAGCCTGGTAAGGCCCGTTCCTCCTCCACGCACCAAGCCAGGGGTGCGAGTCGTCAGCCTGGTAAGGCCCGTTCCTCCTCCACGCACCAGGCCAGGGGTGCGCGTCGTCAGCCTGGTAAGGCCCGTTCCTCCTCCACGCACCAAGCCAGGGGTGCGAGTCGTCAGCCTGGTAAGGGCCGTTCCTCCTCCACGCACCAGGCCAGGGGTGCACGTCGTCAGCCTGGTAAGGCCCGTTCCTCCTCCACGCACTAAGCCCGGGGTGCGCGTCGTCAGTCCAGCACAACCCGTGCCTGGGCCACCGGTGCCTGGGAAGGTACCGGTCAACTGCTCCACTACGGAGCTGAAGCTAACCGCTCCTGCTACGTCCAGTTCAGCTCCAGCCAGCGGGGCCAGACTGGACCAGGGGCGCTATGGGGGGGTTTATTGGAGGGTGGTGGTCAAGGCCGGAGCCAGAACCGCCGCCGAGGAGGTATGCCCGCCCAGCCCTCCCTGTTTTGCTCTAGTTGAGGCGCGGTCGCAGTCCGCGCCTTTAGGGGGGGGTACTGTCACACCCTGGCTCTGGGACTCTATATGTTGAGCCAGGGTGTGTTCATTCTGATGTGTTTATTTCTATGTTGGTAGTTCTGTTGTGTTTATTTCTAGGTTGGCCAGAGTGACTCCCAATCAGAGGCAACGAGTGTCAGCTGTCGTTGGTTGTCTCTGATTGGGAGCCATATTTAAACTGTCTGTTTTCCCTTTGTGTTTGTGGGTTCTTGTTCCAGTTGGTCATTGTTACCGTTGGACGTTACGAGTCGTTTATTGTTTTGTTGGTTGTGTATGTTATCACTGAAGATAATAAATACCATGTTCGTTCAACACGCTGCGCATTGGTCTCTCCCTGACGATCGTGACAAATTCTAGGTTGTAAGGCAACAAAATAGGAAAAATGCCAAGGGGGGGGGGGTGAATACCATCACAAGCCACTGTAGCTGGGAGTCAAGAGAAATAAAATATAATGTGCAAATGTCTTAATTTAGCTCGATGGTGTTTCTGCAAACATTGATTCCTCATCTTTTCATTAAGTGACAATATTATAACATAATAATTTTCCCAGACATCCTCGGTGGTCCTCTCTGGAATGGTCATGCTTTGTTGTATCTTACATTGTGAATAGCATAAACCACATAGTTGTGTACCAGCCATACTAAATGCCTTTCTCTATACACATCCTGGGAAAAAAGATCCACATCTCAATAATGAACACTGTAGAATTCACTTCTGGCACTGCTTTGCTCCAGCCCTCTCATTCAGAAAATGCCAATACTGCCCAAGATTTCCTCACCTTCGTATTGGGGCATTCCTGGAGGAAATAAGAGCCTACTAAAAACAGATTGAAAGAGTGAAGACATTGGATGAGCTGTAGTGCCCCGTCAGTTCAGGCCCTTTTGAGACATAAAATAAGGTGGGCTGGGCGAGGATGAAACAGTTCACCTACATGCGGAATATTCATGAATTGGTGCAACAATTATACAGTTGTGCACAGTTATACGCAATTAGATAAGGTTTAATTAAACGAGAGATGGAGAAAGATAAAGACGTTGACTGAGATTTATTCACAACTGCTGCACCACCTCAGACTGCAGTGGAGAATTAATTATTATGGAAGCTTTGATCATGGTAATCGATCCAGTGGCTTGGCGGGCGAATAAAGAAAGCTGTTAGCACCACTTTATCTGCAGTGTAACTTTACACAGATGAACCTCCAGGTTTGTGGCCAGACCATTCAATGTGTCGCTTCATTGTCTACTTGCCCCAGCCTCTCCTCTCTCTCTCTCTCTCCAGGGGATATAACTCTGACCCGCCACCACGATATTACAAGATTCTTATCAGCTCCGTCGCTCTAACAGTGTGGAAACCCAATGGAACGGCCGGGACAAAGGCTGTTTCTCTCTATCTCTGAGAATCCTAATTGTCTGGTTTTCTCATGTAACGAGTGTTTCTCCTTTTCATCCAGAGTTGCCCATCCCTGAAACCCTCTCATTTCCTGACTGTAGTGGCAGTTACTGGACCGAGACTGACTCTGGCGCTCCCTCTGTCGTTCAGTTCTCTTGGCACAGAGATCTGGTTCAGAGATTAATTTAGTAGAGTACATGCGTAGAGATACAGTATCTCTATTTATCTCTATGGGTGAAAAAGGTACAAGCAGATTAAAAACAAAGTTAAGTCTGTTCTACAAGTAGTGCAACACAGATTAATTCTTACTAAGTGAATGAAACTGACAGCTGTGTGTGTGTGTGTTTCTGTGTTTTCCTAGATTGCTGAAACATGGTGATGAGTGTTTTGAGGCTGATGCGTGCCCCTGCCTCTGGAAGGGGAAAGAGTACTATCCTGGAGATAGAGTCACATCCCCCTGTCATCAATGGTACGTTTAGAATCAATTTATACACTGACTTTTAAGAGATTAAACTCTACTCGAACCGAACAGGATATGTATCAAACTCAACACATTTTAGGAGAGAGTTGTGTCCTAAATTAGTGAAGGGTTTTCAGATCATTTCCTGTACAGAAGTATGACACAGAGCGGCATTGTTTCTTCAAAACACCCCTCATCTATATTCAACCCCTTATAAGATCTATCACATACACAGCTTTCATTTGCCATGAAATTTCAAGTGTCTGAGTCACAGACAAATTTGTTGCTTCAGCACCTGGCAAAACCTGGCAATGTGTGGCCGAATTAAGACAAATCTCGAGCAGCTAACAATTTTTTCCAGGGATCATTTCCCGGGCTTGAAGCGATGAGTCCTGTACAGATTGGACCTATAGTGAGACTGTTCACCTGATATCCATTACCCTCTATTATCTGTCAGAGAAAAATCACCTCCCAGCTCTGGCTTATAGAGAGTCCTTGTATGACGGTGGTTCATTCAACAGTCTCTCTCTCTCCCTGGCGAGTGAAAGAGTGATCTCAGTCTTTCTTACTCTCCTTTTCTTCTCTCTATCCATTACTTCTTCCAGCAAAGGAAGAAAGAAAGAGAAGAGAAGGGAAAAGGAGAGATAGGGATCTGTATAATAGCACTATGAACGGTGATAATTCAACATTTGGCAGTTGACGAGATCCCTACTTTTCGGCAGGCGATAATCGCTGGCCTCCCGAACAAAAAAAAAGGCGGCCATTAGTTATGATAGAATGTGCTTACATTAAGTGGTAGCAGTTTGCTGGTAGGTTGGTACTGAATCGTGATGGTTGACGCTGTGCGTCTCTTTCAGTGTCTGCCAGCATGGAACATTCCAGTGTGTGTTCCGCCCGTGTCCGTCCATGTGCACAGCCTATGGTGATCGCCACTACAGGACCTTTGATGGTCTACTGTTTGACTACGTTGGAGCGTGTAAAGTCTACCTAGTTAAGGTACCAGAGTTACATTCCCAGAACTCCAGTTCATGCATTTTTTCCCCTCGTTATTTGATAATAAAATGGGAGGAATAAATGCAACGCAAGAAATCAGTGAAAGTAAGATATCCACGTATAGATGAAGGGGATTGATGAATAGAGTGGTTTAGGGTTTAATTTACTCAATATACTTTTTTCACACATTTCGTAGGTTTTCAGTAGCACAGTTCTATCCTGGGTTAGCTTGCTATTTTCATGTTATTTTTCCCATCCCACCTACAGAGCAGTGCTGATCTGATGATGAGTGTGACGGCTGAGAACGTCGACTGTTACGACGGGCGGCGCCATCTGCAGGAAATCTCTACTCATCAACATCGGTAGATCTTTCATTGCGTCGACGACGACAGTGGCAAACCAGTAAGTGCATGCTCCTGCTCCTGAACCTTACCGGGTAACTTGCCGCTGGTGGTCCGACCAAGGCTGGCCACCGCTGGGATGCTGCCCAGTTTCCACTAGCGGCCCGTTACTTGTTTGCTTACTTGGTTTCGATAGGGTTAATGTAGCCTGCAGTGTTATAAGAAATGTTTGATGAAACATTACAGAGAAAGGAACTACCCTTAACCCCTGACCCCTTAACCCCTGACCCCTTAACCCCTGACCCCTCAGACCCACTGAATATCACCTTACTATTGTCACACCTTACCAATTATGGCACAAATTTCACTTATTTAAGACTACATCATTCATGATCCCTGTCCTCTTTCCTGTCCTCCATCTTGTCCTCTTCCCTGTCCTCCATGAACAATAAACCATAAAGAAATTAGGTAATAAAACACAGGGGGGCACTACCCCCGGACCCCCCTGGCTCATCTCAACCTGTTCATCAATATTGATTTGTCCGTTGTCTTATTTCCTGTCCCCCGTCGTGTGTAGAACCCGTCCAGTGTGATCGACTGGAGGCAGGAGCTGTTCGTATGGAGCGCTGGGCTCTTTACCGTGGTCCATGTTCCAGAGGAGGACCTGACCGTGCTCTGGGATCGTAAGACCACGGTCCACATCCAGGCTGGACCACGCTGGCAGGTCAGACACCAGGGTTGTTAGTGTCTCCAACCCTAGAATAACACGGGCCCTGTCACTACAGAGAAGCTGCTGTCTCCTATAGCAGTCTTTCTCAACCCAGTCCTCTGGATACTCCAATCCATCACACCTTATTCAACAAATCAACTCATCACCAAGCCCTT
>NW_025535101.1:97500-121129 GCF_020615455.1 Coregonus clupeaformis
CTCTCTCAGCTGGTCTCCTGTCCTATCTCCACATTACATAACCCCTACCCTCTCTCAGCTGGTCTCCTGTCCTATCTCCACATTACATAACCCCTACCCTCTCTCAGCTGGTCTCCTGTCCTATCTCCACATTACATAACCCCTACCCTCTCTCAGCTGGTCTCCTGTCCTGTCCTATCTCCACATTACATAACTCCTACCCTCTCTCAGCTGGTCTCCTGTCCTATCTCCACATTACATAACCCCTACCCTCTCTCAGCTGGTCTCCTGTCCTATCTCCACATTACATAACCCCTACCCTCTCTCAGCTGGTCTCCTGTCCTGTCCTATCTCCACATTACATAACCCCTACCCTCTCTCAGCTGGTCTCCTGTCCTGTCCTATCTCCACATTACATAACTCCTACCCTCTCTCAGCTAGTCTCCTGTCCTATCTCCACATTACATAACCCCTACCCTCTCTCAGCTGGTCTCCTGTCCTGTCCTATCTCCACATTACATAACCCCTACCCTCTCTCAGCTGGTCTCCTGTCCTATCTCTTCTCCACATTACATAACCCCTACCCCTCTCAGCTGGTCTCCTGTCCTGTCCTATCTCCACATTACATAACCCCCTACCCTCTCTCAGCTGGTCTCCTGTCCTGTCCTATCTCCACATTACATAACCCTACCCTCTCTCAGCTGGTCTCCTGTCCTATCTCCACATTACATAACCCCCTACCCTCTCTCAGCTGGTCTCCTGTCCTGTCCTATCTCCACATTACATAACCCCTACCCTCTCTCAGCTGGTCTCCTGTCCTATCTCCACATTACATAACCCCCTACCCTCTCTCAGCTTGTCTCCTGTCCTGTCCTATCTCCACATTACATAACCCTACCCTCTCTCAGCTGGTCTCCTGTCCTATCTCCACATTACATAACCCCTACCCTCTCTCAGCTGGTCTCCTGTCCTATCTCCACATTACATAACCCCTACCCTCTCTCAGCTGGTCTCCTGTCCTGTCCTGTCTCCACATTACATAACCCCTACCCTCTCTCAGCTGGTCTCCTGTCCTGTCCTATCTCCACATTACATAACCCCTACCCTCTCTCAGCTGGTCTCCTGTCCTATCTCCACATTACATAACCCCTACCCTCTCTCAGCTGGTCTCCTGTCCTGTCCTATCTCCACATTACATAACCCCCTACCCTCTCTCTCAGCTGGTCTCCTGTCCTATCTCCACATTACATAACCCCTACCCTCTCTCAGCTGGTCTCCTGTCCTGTCCTATCTCCACATTACATAACCCCCTACCCTCTCTCAGCTGGTCTCCTGTCCTATCTCCACATTACATAACCCCTACCCTCTCTCAGCTGGTCTCCTGTCCTATCTCCACATTACATAACCCCTACCCTCTCTCAGCTGGTCTCCTGTCCTGTCCTGTCTCCACATTACATAACCCCTACCCTCTCTCAGCTGGTCTCCTGTCCTGTCTCTTCTCCACATTACATAACCCCTACCCTCTCTCAGCTGGTCTCCTGTCCTGTCTCTTCTCCACATTACATAACCCCTACCCTCTCTCAGCTGGTCTCCTGTCCTGTCTCTTCTCCACATTACATAACCCCTACCCTCTCTCAGCTGGTCTCCTGTCCTGTCTCCACATTACATAACCCCTACCCTCTCTCAGCTGGTCTCCTGTCCTGTCCTGTCTCCACATTACATAACTCCTACCCTCTCTCAGCTGGTCTCCTGTCCTGTCTCTTCTCCACATTACATAACCCCTACCCTCTCTCAGCTGGTCTCCTGTCCTATCTCCACATTACATAACCCCTACCCTCTCTCAGCTGGTCTCCTGTCCTGTCTCCACATTACATAACCCCTACCCTCTCTCAGCTGGTCTCCTGTCCTATCTCCACATTACATAACCCCTACCCTCTCTCAGCTGGTCTCCTGTCCTGTCCTATCTCCACATTACATAACCCCTACCCTCTCTCAGCTGGTCTCCTGTCCTATCTCCACATTACATAACCCCCTACCCTCTCCCAGCTGGTCTCCTGTCCTGTCTCCACATTACATAACCCCTACCCTCTCTCAGCTGGTCTCCTGTCCTGTCCTGTCTCCACATTACATAACTCCTACCCTCTCTCAGCTGGTCTCCTGTCCTGTCTCTTCTCCACATTACATAACCCCTACCCTCTCTCAGCTGGTCTCCTGTCCTGTCTCTTCTCCACATTACATAACCCCTACCCTCTCTCAGCTGGTCTCCTGTCCTGTCCTATCTCCACATTACATAACCCCTACCCTCTCTCAGCTGGTCTCCTGTCCTGTCTCTTCTCCACATTACATAACCCCTACCCTCTCTCAGCTGGTCTCCTGTCCTGTCCTATCTCCACATTACATAACCCCTACCCTCTCTCAGCTGGTCTCTGTCCTGTCTCTTCTCCACATTACATAACCCCTACCCTCTCTCAGCTGGTCTCCTGTCCTGTCTCTTCTCCACATTACATAACCCCTACCCTCTCTCAGCTGGTCTCCTGTCCTATCTCCACATTACATAACCCCTACCCTCTCTCAGCTGGTCTCCTGTCCTATCTCTTCTCCACATTACATTACCCCTACCCTCTCTCAGCTGGTCTCCCCTGTCCTGTCTCTTCTCCACATTACATAACCCCTACCCTCTCTCAGCTGGTCTCTGTCCTATCTCCACATTACATAACTCCTACCCTCTCTCAGCTGGTCTCCTGTCCTGTCTCTTCTCCACATTACATAACCCCTACCCTCTCTCAGCTGGTCTCTGTCCTGTCTCTTCTCCACATTACATAACCCCTACCCTCTCTCAGCTGGTCTCCTGTCCTATCTCCACATTACATAACCCCCCTACCCTCTCTCAGCTGGTCTCCTGTCCTGTCTCTTCTCCACATTACATAACCCCTACCCTCTCTCAGCTGGTCTCCTGTCCTATCTCCACATTACATAACCCCCTACCCTCTCTCAGCTGGTCTCCTGTCCTATCTCCACATTACATAACCCCCTACCCTCTCTCAGCTGGTCTCCTGTCCTATCTCTTCTCCACATTACATAACCCCTACCCTCTCTCAGCTGGTCTCTGTCCTATCTCCACATTACATAACCCCTACCCTCTCTCAGCTGGTCTCCTGTCCTGTCCTATCTCCACATTACATAACCCCTACCCTCTCTCAGCTGGTCTCCTGTCCTATCTCCACATTACATAACCCCTACCCTCCTCTCAGCTGGTCTCTGTCCTATCTCCACATTACATAACCCCTACCCTCTCAGCTGGTCTCCTGTCCTATCTCCACATTACATAACCCCTACCCTCTCTCAGCTGGTCTCCTGTCCTATCTCCACATTACATAACCCCTACCCTCTCTCAGCTGGTCTCCTGTCCTGTCCTATCTCCACATTACATAACTCCTACCCTCTCTCAGCTGGTCTCCTGTCCTATCTCCACATTACATAACCCCCTACCTCTCTCTCAGCTGGTCTCCTGTCCTATCTCCACATTACATAACCCCTACCCTCTCTCAGCTGGTCTCCTGTCCTGTCCTATCTCCACATTACATAACCCCTACCCTCTCTCAGCTGGTCTCCTGTCCTGTCCTATCTCCACATTACATAACTCCTACCCTCTCTCAGCTAGTCTCCTGTCCTATCCTTCCACATTACATAACCTCTACCCTCTCTCAGCTGGTCTCCTGTCCTATCCTATCTCCACATTACATAACCCCTACCCTCTCTCAGCTGGTCTCCTGTCCTATCCTATCTCCACATTACATAACCCCTACCCTCTCTCAGCTGGTCTCCTGTCCTGTCCTATCTCCACATTACATAACCCCTACCCTCTCTCAGCTGGTCTTGTCCTGTCCTATCTCCACATTACATAACCCCTACCCTCTCTCAGCTGGTCTCCTGTCCTGTCCTATCTCCACATTACATAACCCCCTACCCTCTCTCAGCTGGTCTCCTGTCCTATCTCCACATTACATAACCCCTACCCTCTCTCAGCTTGTCTCCTGTCCTGTCCTATCTCCACATTACATAACCCCTACCCTCTCTCAGCTGGTCTCCTGTCCTATCTCCACATTACATAACCCCTACCCTCTCTCAGCTGGTCTCCTGTCCTATCTCCACATTACATAACCCCTACCCTCTCTCAGCTGGTCTCCTGTCCTGTCCTGTCTCCACATTACATAACCCCTACCCTCTCTCAGCTGGTCTCCTGTCCTGTCCTATCTCCACATTACATAACCCCTACCCTCTCTCAGCTGGTCTCCTGTCCTATCTCCACATTACATAACCCCTACCCTCTCTCAGCTGGTCTCCTGTCCTGTCCTATCTCCACATTACATAACCCCTACCCTCTCTCAGCTGGTCTCCTGTCCTATCTCCACATTACATAACCCCTACCCTCTCTCAGCTGGTCTCCTGTCCTGTCCTATCTCCACATTACATAACCCCTACCCTCTCTCAGCTGGTCTCCTGTCCTATCTCCACATTACATAACCCCTACCCTCTCTCAGCTGGTCTCCTGTCCTATCTCCACATTACATAACCCCTACCCTCTCTCAGCTGGTCTCCTGTCCTGTCCTGTCTCCACATTACATAACCCCTACCCTCTCTCAGCTGGTCTCCTGTCCTGTCTCTTCTCCACATTACATAACCCCTACCCTCTCTCAGCTGGTCTCCTGTCCTGTCTCTTCTCCACATTACATAACCCCTACCCTCTCTCAGCTGGTCTCCTGTCCTGTCTCTTCTCCACATTACATAACCCCCTACCCCTCTCAGCTGGTCTCCTGTCCTGTCTCCACATTACATAACCCCCTACCCCTCTCAGCTGGTCTCCTGTCCTGTCCTGTCTCCACATTACATAACCCTACCCTCTCTCAGCTGGTCTCCTGTCCTGTCTCTTCTCCACATTACATAACCCCTACCCTCTCTCAGCTGGTCTCCTGTCCTATCTCCACATTACATAACCCCTACCCTCTCTCAGCTGGTCTCCTGTCCTGTCTCCACATTACATAACCCCTACCCTCTCTCAGCTGGTCTCCTGTCCTATCTCCACATTACATAACCCCTACCCTCTCTCAGCTGGTCTCCTGTCCTGTCCTATCTCCACATTACATAACCCCTACCCTCTCTCAGCTGGTCTCCTGTCCTATCTCCACATTACATAACCCCTACCCTCTCTCAGCTGGTCTCCTGTCCTGTCTCCACATTACATAACCCCTACCCTCTCTCAGCTGGTCTCCTGTCCTGTCCTGTCTCCACATTACATAACTCCTACCCTCTCTCAGCTGGTCTCCTGTCCTGTCTCTTCTCCACATTACATAACCCCTACCCTCTCTCAGCTGGTCTCCTGTCCTGTCTCTTCTCCACATTACATAACCCCTACCCTCTCCAGCTGGTCTCCTGTCCTGTCCTATCTCCACATTACATAACCCCTACCCTCTCTCAGCTGGTCTCCTGTCCTGTCTCTTCTCCACATTACATAACCCCTACCCTCTCTCAGCTGGTCTCCTGTCCTGTCCTATCTCCACATTACACAACCCCTACCCTCTCTCAGCTGGTCTCCTGTCCTGTCTCTTCTCCACATTACATAACCCCTACCCTCTCTCAGCTGGTCTCCTGTCCTGTCTCTTCTCCACATTACATAACCCCTACCCTCTCTCAGCTGGTCTCCTGTCCTATCTCCACATTACATAACCCCTACCCTCTCTCAGCTGGTCTCCTGTCCTGTCTTACTATCTTACTTCAGTTGTGTTTATAATCACTGTTGTTGTTCTATGTTTCTATGTTATTCTGTCATTAAAATGAATTTTGAGATGATCTTGAGCCAAATCAAGAGCTCATCAGATAACCTTTGTTGTGTTAGGCAGTGTGTTGTGTTAGGCAGTGTGTTGTGTTAGGCAGTGTGTTGTGTTAGGCAGTTTGTTGTATTAGGCAGTGTGTTGTATTAGGCAGTTTGCTGTATTAGGCAGTTTGTTGTATTAGGCAGTTTGTTGTATTAGGCAGTTTGTTGTGTTAGGCAGTGTGTTGTGTTAGGCAGTTGGTTGTATTAGGCAGTTTGTTGTGTTAGGCAGTGTGTTGTGTTAGGCAGTGTGTTGTATTAGGCAGTGTGTTGTGTTAGGCAGTGTGTTGTGTTAGGCAGTGTGTTGTGTTAGGCAGTGTGTTGTGTTAGGCAGTGTGTTGTGTTAGGCAGTTTGTTGTGTTAGGCAGTTTGTTGTGTTAGGCAGTTGGTTGTATTAGGCAGTTTGTTGTATTAGGCAGTTTGTTGTATTAGGCAGTTTGTTGTATTAGGCAGTTGGTTGTATTAGGCAGTTTGTTGTATTAGGCAGTTTGTTGTGTTAGGCAGTTTGTTGTATTAGGCAGTGTGTTGTATTAGGCAGTGTTTTGTATTAGGCAGTTTGTTGTGTTAGGCAGTTTGTTGTGTTAGGCAGTTGGTTGTATTAGGCAGTTTGTTGTATTAGGCAGTTTGTTGTATTAGGCAGTTTGTTGTATTAGGCAGTTTGTTGTGTTAGGCAGTTTGTTGTATTAGGCAGTTTGTTGTATTAGGCAGTTTGTTGTGTTAGGCAGTGTGTTGTATTAGGCAGTGTGTTGTGTTAGGCAGTGTGTTGTGTTAGGCAGTTTGTTGTGTTAGGCAGTGTGTTGTATTAGGCAGTGTGTTGTGTTAGGCAGTTTGTTGTGTTAGGCAGTGTGTTGTGTTAGGCAGTTAGTTGTGTTAGGCAGTGTGTTGTGTTAGGCAGTGTGTTGTGTTAGGCAGTGTGTTGTATTAGGCAGTGTGTTGTGTTAGGCAGTGTGTTGTGTTAGGCAGTTGGTTGTGTTAGGCAGTTGGTTGTGTTAGGCAGTTGGTTGTGTTAGGCAGTTGGTTGTGTTAGGCAGTTTGTTGTATTAGGCAGTTTGTTGTGTTAGGCAGTGTGTTGTGTTAGGCAGTTTGTTGTGTTAGGCAGTGTGTTGTGTTAGGCAGTTTGTTGTGTTAGGCAGTTGGTTGTGTTAGGCAGTGTGTTGTGTTAGGCAGTGTGTTGTATTAGGCAGTGTGTTGTGTTAGGCAGTGTGTTGTGTTAGGCAGTTGGTTGTGTTAGGCAGTTGGTTGTGTTAGGCAGTTGGTTGTGTTAGGCAGTGTGTTGTGTTAGGCAGTCTACCTAGTAGATCACAGTTTCCTTCCTGTCTCCTCCTGTCCCAGGTGGATGTGACATGGTTCTATATGAACTGTCTGTCTGATACGTGTGGCTGTAGTCGTGGTGGGGACTGTGAGTGTTTCTGTACCAGCGTAGCAGCCTACGCCCACCGATGCTGTCACCAGGGTGTCACCGTGGACTGGAGATCCCCGTCGATCTGCCGTAAGTCTGGGGCTACGAGCGGGCAATGAGTGGCCAACGGGCAGGCACTGGGCACACTACCCGTTGAATGGGTGGTATGGGAGTTTGTGGGACCATCTGAAATGGCACTCTGTTTTCATATGTAATTAACTACTTTTGGACAGTTTATTATTTAATTCCACTAATGACTCTTTCTGTTTGTATTTGCAGCCTACGATTGTGAATACTACAACAAAGGTACATACATAATCTTATCTCAAAGTCCTCCTATTTGTCATCAAATCAAATTTCTCCAAGATGGTGTTTGATTTCCATAGAATCATATCAATGACTGAACCTTGGAAGTTTGTTGTGCATTGTCCTTAGAATTTGCTGCAAACATTTCATCGTGATACATTTTGTAAGGCATTTCATTGCTAAACCACATGGGGGGCGCAGTGTCTGCACAGATCTGGAGCCCATCGTAGACGTCAGCCAAAACAGCGAAGGGATTCCTCATAACAGTGTTCCTTCTCCTCTGTCTTGTAGTTCTGGGTAAAGGCCCCTACAGGCTGGTGACCTACAGGGAGAGCGACACGGTGCTGGCAGCCAACAGGTCCGGTGGGACAGTGTTCCCTACGTTAGGAAACCCTACTGCGGCTGGTCTCCTGTCCCTCTTCATGATGACCCCTGGGCTCAGCAGAGCACGTCCACACGGTGAGCAACACAGAGGAAGCAGAGCAACGTCACATCAGTCTAATGTCCATGTCCATCATCATTTTCACTACATTCATAACACTTTCTAACACTCTGCATTCCTAGCCTTCCTCCTACTCCAAGGTCCATTCATTAAAAACCTCCCAGTCCCTATCCACTGGTCTAATGAAGTCTTCCAGTCCCTATCCACTGGTCTAATGAAGTCTTCCAGTCCCTATCCACTGGTCTAATGAAGCCTCCCAGTCCCTATCCACTGGTCTAATGAAGTCTTCCAGTCCCTATCCTCTGGTCTAATGAAGTCATCCAGTCCCTATCCACTGGTCTAATGAAGTCTTCCAGTCCCTATCCTCTGGTCTAATGAAGTCATCCAGTCCCTATCCTCTGGTCTAATGAAGTCTTCCAGTCCGTATCCACTGGTCTAATGAAGTCTTCCAGTCCCTATCCTCTGGTCTAATGAAGTCATCCAGTCCCTATCCACTGGTCTAATGAAGCCTCCCAGTCCCTATCCACTGGTCTAATGAAGCCTCCCAGTCCCTATCCTCTGGTCTAATGAAGTCATCCAGTCCCTATCCACTGGTCTAATGAAGTCTTCCAGTCCCTATCCTCTGGTCTAATGAAGTCTTCCAGTCCCTATCCTCTGGTCTAATGAAGTCATCCAGTCCCTATCCTCTGGTCTAATGAAGTCTTCCAGTCCGTATCCACTGGTCTAATGAAGTCTTCCAGTCCCTATCCTCTGGTCTAATGAAGTATTCCAGTCCCTATCCTCTGGTCTAATGAAGTCTTCCAGTCCCTATCCACTGGTCTAATGAAGTCATCCAGTCCCTATCCACTGGTCTAATGAAGTCATCCAGTCCCTATCCACTGGTCTAATGAAGTCTTCCAGTCCCTATCCTCTGGTCTAATGAAGTCATCCAGTCCCTATCCTATGGTCTAATGAAGTATTCCAGTCCCTATCCTCTGGTCTAATGAAGTCTTCCAGTCCCTATCCACTGGTCTAATGAAGTCTTCCAGTCCCTATCCTCTGGTCTAATGAAGCCTCCCAGTCCCTATCCACTGGTCTAATGAAGTCATCCAGTCCCTATCCACTGGTCTAATGAAGTCTCCCAGTCCCTATCCACTGGTCTAATGAAGTCATCCAGTCCCTATCCACTGGTCTAATGAAGTCTTCCAGTCCCTATCCACTGGTCTAATGAAGTCTTCCAGTCCCTATCCTCTGGTCTAATGAAGTCTCCCAGTCCCTATCCTCTGGTCTAATGAAGTCTTCCAGTCCCTATCCTCTGGTCTAATGAAGTCTTCCAGTCCCTATCCTCTGGTCTAATGAAGTATTCCAGTCCCTATCCACTGATCTAATGAAGTCATCCAGTCCCTATTCACTGGTCTAATGAAGCCTCCCAGTTCCTATCCACTTGTCTAATGAAGTCTTCCAGTCCCTATCCTCTGGTCTAATGAAGTCATCCAGTCCCTATCCTCTGGTCTAATGAAGTCTTCCAGTCCCTATCCTCTGGTCTAATGAAGTTTTCCAGTCCCTATCCACTGGTCTAATGACGTCTTCCAGTCCCTATCCACTGGTCTAATGAAGTCTTCCAGTCCCTATCCTCTGGTCTAATGAAGTCTTCCAGTCCCTATCCACTGGTCTAATGAAGTCTTCCTGTCCCTATCCACTTGTCTATTGAAGTCATCCAGTCCCTATCCACTGGTCTAATGAAGTCATCCAGTCCCTATCCACTGGTCTAATGAAGTCATCCAGTCCCTATCCACTGGTCTAATGAAGTCATCCAGTCCCTATCCACTGGTCTAATGAAGTCATCCAGTCCCTATCCACTGGTCTAATGAAGTCATCCAGTCCCTATCCACTGGTCTAATGAAGTCTTCCAGTCCCTATCCACTGGTCTAATGAAGTCTTCCAGTCCCTATCCACTGGTTTAATGAAGTCATCCAGTCCCTATCCACTGGTCTATTGAAGTCTTCCAGTCCCTATCCTCTGGTCTAATGAAGTCATCCAGTCCCTTTCCACTGGTCGAATGAAGCCTCCCAGTCCCTATCCACTGGTCTAATGAAGTCATCCAGTTCCTATCCTCTGGTCTAATGAAGTCATCCAGTCCCTATCCTATGGTCTAATGAAGTCATCCAGTCCCTAACCTCTGGTCTAATGAAGTCATCCAGTCCCTATCCTATGGTCTAATGAAGTCATCCAGTCCATATCCTCTGGTCTAATGAAGTCATCCTGTCCCTATCCACTGGTCTAATGAAGCCTCCCAGTCCCTATCATCTGGTCTAATGAAGTCATCCAGTCCCTATCCTCTGGTCTAATGAAGTCATCCAGTACCTATCCTCTGGTCTAATGAAGTCATCCAGTCCCTATCCACTGGTCTAATGAAGTCTTCCAGTCCCTATCCACTGGTTTAATGAAGTCATCCAGTCCCTATCCACTGGTCTATTGAAGTCTTCCAGTCCCTATCCTCTGGTCTAATGAAGTCATCCAGTCCCTATCCACTGGTCGAATGAAGCCTCCCAGTCCCTATCCACTGGTCTAATGAAGTCTTCCAGTCCCTATCCACTGGTCTAATGAAGTCTTCCAGTCCCTATCCTCTGGTATAATGAAGTCTTCCAGTCACTATCCACTGGTCTAATGAAGCCTCCTAGTCCCTATCCTCTGGTCTAATGAAGTCTTCCTGTCCTGCTATTCTGAATCCCTTTAGTTCCCTTTGTTGATAGACCCTACTAATGTCAATCAGACTAGTCGTCCTTCACTGTTTGGACTGTGTTTGGAGCGAGGCTCTTTTCCCAGTGAATACAGTGATTGTAGAGATGCCCTCACGTTGACTCTGGAAGGAAGACAGACCGTGGATCAGCTTCCCAAATGCAAATACAGCAACCTGAGTCTCAGTCACTGATCATGCTGTAGTGATGGCTAGTCAGGCTGTACTGATGGCTAGTCAGGCTGTACTGATGGCTAGTCAGGCTGTACTGATGGCTAGTCAGGCTGTAGTGATGGCTAGTCAGACTGTAGTGATGGCTAGTCAGGCTGTAGTGTTGGCTGGTCAGGCTGTAGTGATGGCTAGTCAGACTGTAGTGATGGCTAGTCAGTCTGTAGTGATGGCTAGTCAGGCTGTAGTGATGGCTAGTCAGTCTGTAGTGATGGCTAGTCAGGCTGTACTGATGGCTAGTCAGGCTGTACTGATGGTTAGTCAGGCTGTACTGATGGCTAGTCAGACTGTAGTGATGGCTAGTCAGGCTGTAGTGATGGCTGGTCAGGCTGTAGTGATGGCTAGTCAGACTGTAGTGATGGCTAGTCAGTCTGTAGTGATGGCTAGTCAGTCTGTAGTGATGGCTAGTCAGGCTGTAGTGATGGCTAGTCAGGCTGTAGTGATGGCTAGTCAGTCTGTAGTGATGGCTGGTCAGGCTGTAGTGATGGCTAGTCAGGCTGTAGTGATGGCTAGTCAGACTGTAGTGATGGCTAGTCAGGCTGTAGTGATGGCTGGTCAGACTGTAGTGATGGCTAATCAGGCTGTACTGATGGCTAGTCAGGCTGTAGTGATGGCTAGTCAGGCTGTAGTGATGGCTAGTCAGGCTGTACTGATGGCTAGTCAGGCTGTACTGATGGGTAGTCAGGCTGTAGTGATGGCTAGTCAAGCTGGACTGATGGCTAGTCAGGCTGTAGTGATGGCTAGTCAGGCTGTACTGATGGCTAGTCAGGCTGTACTGATGGCTAGTCAGGCTGTACTGATGGCTAGTCATGCTGTAGTGATGGCTAGTCAGACTGTAGTGATGGCTGGTCAGGCTGTAGTGATGGCTAGTCAGGCTGTAGTGTTGGCTGGTCAGGCTGTAGTGATGGCTAGTCAGACTGTAGTGATGGCTAGTCAGTCTGTAGTGATGGGTAGTCAGGCTGTAGTGATGGCTAGTCAAGCTGGACTGATGGCTAGTCAGGCTGTAGTGATGGCTAGTCAGGCTGTACTGATGGCTAGTCAGACTGTAGTGATGGCTAGTCAGGCTGTACTGATGACTAGTCAAGCTGTAGTGTTGGCTGGTCAGTCTGTACTGATGGCTAGTCAGTCTGTAGTGATGGCTAGTCAGACTGTAGTGATGGCTAGTCAGGCTGTACTGATGGCTAGTCAGGCTGTAGTGATGGCTAGTCAGGCTGTACTGATGGCTAGTCAGGCTGTACTGATGACTAGTCAGGCTGTACTGATGGCTAGTCAGGCTTTACTGATGGCTAGTCAGGCTGTAGTGATGGCTAGTCAGGCTGTACTGATGACTAGTCAAGCTGTAGTGTTGGCTGGTCAGTCTGTACTGATGGCTAGTCAGTCTGTAGTGATGGCTAGTCAGACTGTAGTGATGGCTAGTCAGGCTGTACTGATGGCTAGTCAGGCTGTAGTGATGGCTAGTCAGGCTGTACTGATGGCTAGTCAGGCTGTACTGATGACTAGTCAGGCTGTACTGATGGCTAGTCAGGCTTTACTGATGACTAGTCAGGCTGTACTGATGGCTAGTCAGGCTTTACTGATGGCTAGTCAGGCTGTAGTGATGGCTAGTCAGGCTTTACTGATGGCTAGTCAGGCTTTACTGATGGCTAGTCAGGCTGTACTGATGGCTAGTCATGCTGTAGTGATGGCTAGTCCGGCTGTAGTGATGGCTAGTCAGACTGTAGTGATGGCTAGTCATGCTGTAGTGATGGCTAGTCAGACTGTAGTGATGGCTAGTCAGGCTGTACTGATGGCTAGTCAGGCTGTAGTGATGGCTAGTCATGCTGTAGTGATGGCTAGTCAGACTGTAGTGATGGCTAGTCAGGCTGTACTGATGGCTAGTCAGGCTGTACTGATGGCTAGTCAGGCTGTACTGATGGCTAGTCAGGCTGTAGTGATGGCTAGTCAGACTGTACTGATGGCTAGTCAGGCTGTAGTGATGGCTAGTCAGGCTGTACTGATGGCTAGTCAGGCTGTAGTGATGGCTAGTCAGGCTGTACTGATGGCTAGTCAGGCTGTAGTGATGGCTAGTCAGGCTGTACTGATGGCTAGTCAGGCTGTACTGATGGCTAGTCAGACTCTAGTGATGGCTAGTCAGACTGTAGTGATGGCTAGTCAGGCTGTACTGATGGCTAGTCAGGCTGTACTGATGGCTAGTCAGGCTGTAGTGATGGCTAGTCAGGCTGTAGTGATGGCTAGTCAGGCTGTAGTGATGGCTAGTCAGGCTGTACTGATGGCTAGTCAGGCTGTAGTGAGGGCTAGTCAGGCTGTACTGATGGCTAGTCAGACTGTAGTGATGGCTAGTCAGGCTGTACTGATGGCTAGTCAGGCTGTACTGATGACTAGTCAAGCTGTAGTGTTGGCTGGTCAGTCTGTACTGATGGCTAGTCAGTCTGTAGTGATGGCTAGTCAGACTGTAGTGATGGCTATTCAGCCTGCCAGCAGTGTTAGCTAGCCTAGCCTGTTTTAGCTAGCCTAGACTGTTTTAGCTAGCCTAGTGTTCTACAGTTATCTGACCACTAACGTGCTAGCCTGACCTGGGTCACATACTGTAATGTCACCCAGGTGTAAAGAGCTCAAATTGTTTATTTAACCAGAAAATACCCTTGGTGTTGAGGTTCCTAAATTGGTGATCAACTTATCCACTAGACACGTCCCTGGTGTCGTTCGAGGCGTCCGACCGACCTAACTACTTCCTGGCAGTGGACAGCAGCGGCCATGTTACGCTGACCAAGTGGAAGGAGAGTGAAGCATTCTGGGACGCGGCTACCTTCACGCTTCACCGTGACACCTGGATCCAGGGTTATGATTCTCTGGAGGCTTTCGCCAGGCCGGGATTCTTCCTCCACTTCATGCTGTCCTGGGTTCACCTCATGAAGTACAAACACACCGACGGATTCCGCAAAGCCACGCTCTTCAAACTGACAGGTATGTGGGATGGATGGGAGGTCTGGGAAGGTTACATGGGAAGGGAAAGGAAGAGCTATGTAAAGGTAAAGTTAAAGGTTTTCTTCTCAAAGGTGATTACATTTATTCATACATACCATGTATTTTGATATGAGTACTTAAAACAGACACCTGTGACCATCTAATGGTCTTCTTATGGTCTTCTATCATCTTTTGGTCCAGCTCTTGGAGCGTTTGCCATGTTATGCTCGTGTCCCCCAATGCAACCCAATACTTACTGTATGTATCAGAGATGGCTGACAGCTGAGGTCCAGAGACAAAGACTTTCAGTTTGGACTTTAGGCTGCTAACCCCCTGGTCTAACCCCCTGCTGCAGCCCCTCCACCCGTCCAACCCCCACAACCCCTCCAACCATGGCCCCACCAGCGTGCGTACGCCTCGGTTTGTAAAAACACCCATTTAGCCCGTTAATGGGCTCTTTGTGCGGGCAGCCATGTTTTGCATTGCCCTGTAATGGCAAGCCCCTGCAGCTGTCGCCCGGCACACTCCCACCTCGGAACAGAACGACAGATTTTGTCAGTGGCGAGTGGTGAGTGGCTGATGTGTGCCTTTAATCACAGACATGTTGAGATGTGGAGGGATGGAGGGCCCCCAGACCAGGGCCCCCCAGGCCAGGACCCCCCAGACCAGGGCCCCCCCAGACCAGGACCCCCCAGACCAGGGCCCCCCCAGACCAGGGCCCCCCAGACCAGGGCCCCCCAGGCCCACGGCTGTTCCAAAACAAAGATCGACCAGCCCTTCCAGTATACTGCTTCCAGAGAAGGGGCTTTGCCCTGGGTAATGCCCAGGGTCGGAGTCATCAACTGGGGGGAAGGGAGAACAGAGAGGGGGTGGTCAGATACTAGGCAGGGGTGGTTTTTATTTCAACAACTTCACCATTTGGGGAGTATTTCTGTTCCTAATCTGGTAGAGTGATTTGGGAATCATAGTTCAGGTCCAAATGTATGGTTAGAATTTGTGAGGTCTAGAGAGGCCTGCTCTCTTTCTGTCTCCACAGCTGGGCTGCTGCTCCTGATGCAGGCTGGGTAAATACTGGGGCTAAAAATATGTCAGCCATTTGTTTTAGGAGCATAGCAGAGTCCACACAGGCTGGCAGATAGGGTTTCTCTCTGACAGCAGTGGATGCCGGACATAGTCGACCAGGAGTGGTCCAGAAGGGTTAGGCAGAGTCCAGACAATAGTCGACCAGGAGAGGTCCAGAGGGGTTAGGCAGAGTCCAGACGATAGTCGACCAGGAGTGGTCCAGAAGGGTTAGGCAGAGTCCAGACGATAGTCGACCAGGAGTGGTCCAGAAGGGTTAGGCAGAGTCCAGACGATAGTCGACCAGGAGAGGTCCAGAAGGGTTAGGCAGAGTCCAGACAATAGTCGACCAGGAGAGGTCCAGAGGGGTTAGGCAGAGTCCAGACGAATAGTCGACCAGGAGTGGTCAGAAGGGTTAGGCAGAGTTCAGACGTATAGTCGACCAGGAGTGGTCAGAAGGGGTTAGGCAGAGTCCAGATTGATAGTCGACCAGGAGTGGTCCAGAAGGGTTAGGCAGAGTCCAGACGAGTAGTCGACCAGGAGAGGTCCAGAGGGGTTAGGCAGAGTCCAGACGATAGTTGACCAGGAGAGGTCCAGAGGGGTTAGGCAGAGTCCAGACGATAGTCGACCAGGAGAGGTCCAGAGGGGTTAGGCAGAGTCCAGACGATAGTCGACCAGGAGAGGTCCAGAGGGATTAGGCAGAGTCCAGACGATAGTCGACCAGGAGAGGTCCAGAGGGGTTAGGCAGAGTCCAGACGATAGTCGACCAGGAGAGGTCCAGAGGGGTTAGGGCAGAGTCAGACGATAGTCGACCAGGAGAGGTCCAGAGGGATTAGGCAGAGTCCAGACGATAGTCGACCAGGAGAGGTCCAGAGGGGTTAGGCAGAGTCCAGACGATAGTCGACCAGGAGAGGTCCAGAGGGGTTAGGCAGAGTCCAGACGATAGTCGACCAGGAGAGGTCCAGAGGGATTAGGCAGAGTCCAGACGATAGTCGACCAGGAGAAGTCCATGGGGGTTAGGCAGAGTCCAGATGATCGCCTCGGGGGATCGATAGCCCCTTCTTCCCCTGTCACTAGTGGAGACCTGAAGGGAGGATCAGGAGGTCGAACTACAAGCCCCTGTATTCAGTGAAACATGGTTATAGTATTATAGAAGACGCAGTATCTACTGTCAGACTGCCTAGAACTCAACTCACTTCATTTCCACTCTTTACTATGACATTCACAAACACAAGTATACTTATTTCCATATTTCATACTCTGTTGGTGTGCTACTGGTTTGAAGCAGAGGATCAGAGTAACAGTAAATGATTGATGGTGTAACATTTACCAACACACACACACACATCCATACAATTGTGCAACACTTTATGTAAAGTGTCTCTTTTCCCTCAGGCCCTGGTCCAGACACCCCTACGGGTCCTAAGTGCCAGTGGAGGTATGAGTCGTGTGTCAGCCCCTGCTTCAGGACCTGCAGTGACCCCTCTGGAGGGGCATGTGTCACCATTCCAAAGTAAGGCAGCACAAAGTGACGCTACGAGTGCCTCCTAAATGACACCCTATTCTGTATGTAGTGCACTACTTTAGGCCAGGGCCCTCTGGTCAAAAGTAGTGCACTATATAGGGGATAGGGTGCCAGGGCCCTCTGGTCAAAAGTAGTGGACTATATAGGGGATAGGGTGCCAGGGCCCTCTGGTCAAAAGTAGTGCACTATATAGGGGATAGGGTGCCAGGGCCCTCTGGTCAAAAGTAGTGCACTATATAGGGGATAGGGTGCCAGGGCCCTCTGGTCAAAAGTAGTGCACTATATAGGGATAGGGTGCCAGGGCCCTCTGGTCAAAAGTAGTGCACTATATAGGGGATAGGGTGCCAGGGCCCTCTGGTCAAAAGTAGTGCACTATATAGGGGATAGGGTGCCAGGGCCCTCTGGTCAAAAGTAGTGCACTATATAGGGGATAGGGTGCCAGGGCCCTCTGGTCAAAAGTAGTGCACTATATAGGGGATAGGGTGCCGTTTGGGATGCGGACTACACCATCATAGACAGAGGCTAAACCTTCCCTAACACCATGTGAATGTGAAGCCTCCAGCTCTATTGTGTAATCAGCCAGTCAGCCAACCAGTCAGTCAGTCAGTCAGCCAGTCAGCCAACCAACCAGCCAACCAGCCAGTCAGCCAACCAACCAGCCAGCCAGCCAGCCAGTCAGCCAGTCAGTCAGCCAACCAACCAGCCAACCAGCCAGTCAGTCAGTCAGTCAGCCAGTCAGCCAACCAACCAGCCAACCAGCCAGTCAGCCAACCAGCCAACCAGCCAGCCAGCCAGCCAGCCAACCAGCCAACCAGCCAGCCAGTCAGCCAACCAGCCAACCAGCCAGCCAGCCAGCCAGCCAACCAGCCAACCAGCCAGTCAGCCAGTCAGCCAGCCAGTCAGCAAGCCAGTCAGTCAGTCAGTCAGTCAGTCAGCTACAGTATTAACAATACTCTGAGATATTTGTTTTGCAGTAATCTGATATCTTCCACAGATTTTAATACATCACTCAGAATAGTATTACTCTTTTGTAACATTTTTATTGTAGGACATACTGAAAAGACAGGTTTACATGTTCACATAGAATACATTTGTTCTAACAACATCAACAAAGACAATATCAGTACATATCATATTTATCACAACTACTCTATATCTGTCCATCTGTCCATCTGTCACAACAATTGTGTTTCTATACTTTTAGAAAACAAAGGTGCTATCTAGGACCTAAAAGGGTTATGGAGCTGTCCTATGGAGCTGTCCTATGGGGCTGTCCTATGGGGCTGTCCTATGGGGCTTTCCTATGGGGCTGTCCTATGGGGCTTTCCTATGGGGCTGTCCTATTGGGTTCTCTTATGGGTTTCTCCTATGGGGTCAAAGAACCCTTTTGGAATCCCTTGTTTCTATACACTGTAAATGAAATGTGATGCTACTGTATAGAGAGTTGCTGGCAGTAGTTTTCAGAGCTGTGTGTTTCTCTATAGAGTGGAGGGATGTCTGCCTCTGTGTCCTGGTCACATGGTGCTGGATGAGGTCACTCAGAGATGTGTCCATGTTGAAGACTGTGAGTATCAGTATCTTTTCTGATTCTCTTCTGATTATTTTCTTGTTTCATCTCGTCTCGCTCTGCTTTCCTCTCCTCTCCTCTCCTCTCCTCTCCCCTCCCTCTCCTCTCCTCTCCTCTCCTCTCCTCTCCTCTCCTCTCCTCTCCTCTCCTCTCCTCTCCTCTCCTCTCCTCTCCTCTCCTCAACAACCCACTCATACATGTAAAGGTCACATGAAACATACCCCGTGCACGTGTTATTGGGCTTACCTCAAGATCTCTGAATACATAACAAGATAATTACAGTATCGTATCACATTTCTGAGACGCTGAGATATTCACAACTAACATCTGTTTAATCAAGATCAACAATCTAGTCTACCATCAACATGAGCCTTGAGCCATGAGCTGTGTGGTTGAACAACTCTAATCTAACATCAACATGAGCCTTGAGCTGTGTGGTTGAAGTTTGGCCACAGGGGGAGGAATGGATCACTCTCTCTCTCTGCTACTCTCTCTCTGTCTCTCTCTCTCTCTCTCTCTCTCTCTCTCTCTCTCTCTCTCTCTCTCTCTCTCTCTCTCTCTCTCTCTCTCTCTCTCTCTCGTGGCTCTCTCTCTCCTCTCTCTCTCTCTCTCTCTCTCTCTCTCTTCTGTCTGTCTGTCTGCCTCTCTCTCTCTTTCTCTCTCTCTCTCTCTCTCTCTCTCTCTCTCTCTCTCTCTCTCTCTCTCTCTCTCTCTCTCTCTCTCTCTCTCTCTCTCTCTCTCTCTCTCTCTCTCTCTCTCTCTCTCTCTCTCTCTCTCTCTCTCTCTCTCTCTCTCTCTCTCTCTCTCTCTTTCTCTCTCCTGTTCTCTCTCCCCTCTCTTCCCCCTCTCTATCTCCCCTAGGCCAGCAGCAGTGGTTATCTAACAGTTGTTTCATTGTTTGTGCTCTAGGCATTAAGCCACCAGTTGCTGTGCAGCCCATCACTACGGTCAGTAGCGTTGAGTCAACACCTGCAGCTGTCACTCCTTCAGCCACCACTACAACCACCACCACCAGCAGCCCGGCTAGCCCTGGCCTCGCCACGGCACGCTCCACCCCCTCCCCCAGCACCCCGGGTCCCCCTGGCCCCCTCACCACCACCTCCATTCAGCCTCCCTACACCACCACCCCTTCAGGCACAGGCCCCACCACTGCAGCCACCACCACCACTCGTACTGTTTCAACTTCTGCTTTGGATGCTCTGACCACCTCTGCTAAGGTACCGACCACAGTGACTGATAAGGTGGTTCCACCCAGCACCTCTTCATCAGCCGTACCGACTCCAGAGGGGACCAGCGCAGCAGCATCACCCCCAACTCCATCCCTGGCCACTACAGTCAGACCTGAGGTGGTGGAGGGGGCGGAGGTTGTATCTACAGTGAAGACTCCAGCCTTACCCTCCACTACAGCAGGCAGTACAGAGAGGACGAGCGGGGCCCCCAGCTCCACTCTCAGCCCCGTAGGCCCCAGCACAGAGAGGACAAGCCAGGTCCCCTTCTCTATCACAGCTTTGTTCTGGCTCACGTCCTCCACTACCAGGCCCTCTCTACGCCCAGGGCCTACAGACACCACATTCACCAGCCCCCTCCATCCACTGTCATGGGCCCCTGGATAAGCTCCACCGTGGGGCCTACTCAGACCAGCACCCTGCCTGCAATACCAGTCCCCCCCACCAGGGTGACCACCAAGGCCACCACACGTCCAGGAGACACGGTGGCTCCAGTCTCAACCACCTCTAGTCCACGGCCAACCACAGTCTCAGAGACACCCAGGGACACAGCTAGGACTACAGCCAGGACTACAGCCAGGACTACAGCCTCTATAACCACCCCTGGTGCACCCACAGAGACAAGCACAAAACCTGTAACTGTGGAGACAACGGAGACAACAACAACCGAAGCCCTCCCTCCTGGTGTATCGACTACAGCCGTTACCATAGTACCCTCTCTCTCACCGACCTCCACCGTTCACACCGTAACAACACCACCACCACCAGAACCCACTTCAAAACACACCACATTATCAACCTCACCAGTCACCCCTTTCACTACCCTCGGAACTACACCGTCCATACGCCCAGAGACAACACCACCACTCGTCTCACGGTAACCACAGAGAAGACCGTTCACACCTCCCCTAAAGAGCTGAGGACATCCACAACTCATGTTCCCGAGCTACCGACTACCACCACTGTTCCCATGCTGCTAACGATAACGACAATATCAACGGCCCCACCTCAGAACAGCCGGCAGCAACCAAGAAAACAACAGAGCACCGGTCTCCCACGGCAACATCGGAACCCTTGGCAACGACCCGTATAACCATGACGACGGCTGTAGTCGCACCTGTGATGGTCACAGACACGGTGACAGCAACATCTCAACCGAGAACAACAGCTACGGCCTACACTGAAAGGACTTCCTGGTCCGGCGGTGTTCCAACCACTGAGAGAACCACAGAACACACAACCACAACCGCATACCCAACCAAAGATGTGGACTGGAGACTGACCACTACAACTACTGCCCGTCCCCCGACCGTACGAACCACAACAACTCAACCCATCCCACCAGAAATCTCTGGTACGACCACCAAACCTCCAGAGGCTGTGGTAACGACCACAGAGTCCACCCAGACCACCTTCACCTCTCCTTCCGTCTCGACCACAACAGGAGCAGTGGTCCCAACCACAACCTCAACCACATCACCTGTATCACCGGTTTCAGCAACAGAGACCACCACGACCGTGCCAGGAACACCAGTGGCTGTAGGGACCGCACCGACCCAGCCCCACACCACACTGAAGACCACGGAGCCTTGGAGGCCCCCCACAGCGAAACCTCCCCTCCACCCCCTCCATCCTCCACTCCTTCCACCCCTATCTCTAGTACAGAGAGGGTAACCACACCTGAGGTCCCAGTGAAACCTGACGTCAGTACAGAACTAGTGGTCTCTCCACACCATGTCATCTCCACTACCACCACTGATGCACTTCACCCTGTTGCTACATCTACGGAGCCAGGCATCACCACAACAACCTCAGTTACCGTGACGACCACTGCCAAAACCACCACAGCTCCGGCCGAGACTTCAACCTCCGCTGTTTCAACCTCCAGGACAGAGAGACCTCCTGCGACACCCGAACCCCCAACCGTACCTGGTGTACCTGGGGAACCAGCGTTACCTCTCACCCCCACGATCCCCACAACAACTGTCCCACCTTTAACTGGTGTCCATACGACCACCATCACACCTTTACCTGGTGTCCCAGTGACCACTGCCATCAGACCGGTGACCATCCGACCGCTAACAGAGACCACTAGCGTCCCTCCGGATACAGGAAGGGTGGAGGTATCCTCTACCACTGCCACAACAACTACACAAGAACCAACTTCTTCCTGGTCTGGTCCAGTGACCACAACCACCACCTCCTCCGCCTCCTCCACGTCAGCCCCAGACCCACTAGCCACCCAGAGAGAGTCACTACCAGAGTGGTGTCTACTTCTAAAGTGGTCTCCACTACCTGCAGCCCCCTCAACGACCGAGACCACCCACAGACCAAGACAACAACACACAGGACAACAACAGGCAGGGTTCCCATGACGACATCCAGAACCGCCACAACGGTGAGGTCCACCGCCAGACCGAGCACTGATAGGGTAACTGTAGACGCAAGGACTCCGGGAGTTCCGGGGGTTCCGACAGCGACGACCACACCCGGTCCTCCTACAGTCGCTCCTCCTAGCCTGGGCACAGCCACCGTCTCAGCGGTTGTTCCGACCACGACCGCTCGTACCACGACCAAACCGTTCACCACTGCCAGAACCACAGAATATGCAGCAGACGTTAGCAGCGGTGCCGGTCCAACCGGCACTGGCACAACCACAACCGCTTCTGTTCCCGTTCCCAGCATGACCGCGGTCCCCACAGGACCCACAGGAGTGACCGCAGAACCATCCACATCCACCACGACTACACCAGAAGGAATAGTACCATCCACCACCAGAGAGACAGGGGTAACTCCAGCAGCCACTGGGGGCACAACAACAACAACAACAAGGACTCCTTCGCCTGACCTGCTGACCTCTACAGAGGTCGCAGCCACTCCAGGGGTCACACCGAAGGTCACACCAGAGGTGACAGCAGCTTCCTCAGTCCCCGCCTTGACCCCGACTGCCACCCCGCCCTCCACTACAGAGCCAGAGAGAGTGGACAGCGTAGACACCACTACACCAAAGACTCCATTGCTATCACCAGTGTCCCCGTATACCTCATCAGAGACAACCACGTCACCATCGGTAGTGTCGCCATATACCACGACAGAGCGTGTCGGACCTACAGCAGAGGTTACTACATCCATGGCAGTGTCCTCAACTAGGATGTGTACTGTGAGTATACCAAGTCCTCTCCTTTCCTCTCTTCTCCTCTGTCCGTCTAGACAGAGCTCTTCTCTATGTAGGCTCATCCTTGTGACTATCTGAAAAGTCCAGGCCTCTCTGTAGGCTCAGTCGTCTCAGACTACTAGTGGTCCTCTGTAGCTCAGCTGGTAGAGCACGGCGCTGTAACGCCAGGGTAGTGGGTTCGATCCCCGGGACCACCCATACACAAAAAATGTATGCACGCATGACTGTAAGTCGCTTTGGATAAAAGCGTCTGCTTAGTGGCATATATTATTATTATTGTTACTACCCTAGTCGTCTCAGCCTACTACCCTGTTTACTAACTCTCTACAGTCTTCTAACTGCTTGTTCGTACATGGTTTAACTCTCGTGAACGTCTTGATTTTTCTTTGTTTTCGTTCAGTAAACTGTATAGCACGTTGTTCAGTCTGTTCCTGTAGTAACTGTTGTTCTTTCCCCTCTCAGCCTCCCTATTCGGAGATCGTAGATGAGTGTACCAAGTACCTCTGTGTGAGCGGCCAGCTGGTCCTATTCAACATGTCCCAGAACTGCCTGTATAACTCCACCCCTCCTAACTGCGGCCTGCTCGGCTTCGCCGTCCTGGTCAACGGGGACAAGTGCTGCCCGCAGTGGGACTGCCCATGTGAGGACAACTGCTAGCCTGCACACATTTACAGGAGAGAACACACACACACACGCCCACCAGTGGAGGCTGGTGGGAGGAGCTATAGGAGGACTCGTTGTAACGGCAGAATGGAATAAAAGGAAGGGAGTCAAATGTGGTTTCAATGGTTTTAATACCGTTCCATTAATTCCATTCCAGCCATTACAACGAGCCGTCTCCTCCTATAGCTCCTCCCACCAGCCTCCACTGATGCGCACACACACGCACACACACACACACCCACCCTCCCCGTCAAGCTTTCACCGTAGTGTCCTGTTTCTCACTGGTGTTGTCCTGTCTCCTCCAGGTCGCTGCTCAGTGTTCCCCGACCTGAACGTGATCACGTTTGATGGTAACAGTGTGGCCATCTACAAGGCCACCTCCTACATCGTGACCCAGCTGCCCAACGAGACCATCAGCATCGTGGTCCAGGAATGCCCCGCTGACTCAGACACGGTGAGGACCAAGGCTACGTTAGGTAACTGTAACCCCGGTGCCCCCAAAATGGCCGCC
>NW_025535102.1:0-65000 GCF_020615455.1 Coregonus clupeaformis
CTCTTAAAGATAGCAGCTGGCATTATTACTGAACCTGTGGATCACCTGGATCTTACTCATAAAGATAGCATTGGTATTATTATGAACCTGTGGCTTACATTTTCAACTTTAGTCTGTTGACTAATTCCATCCCCAGCATTTGAAATCAATGGCGTTCCTCCCACTGCTAAAGGTGATCTTCAAATGCTAAAATAACTACCGTCCCATCTACAAACTCCCTATCGTACAATGACAGAATCCTAGTGAAACTCTTACTACAGTTAAAAAACTGTATTTTGGAAAAGAACATACTGAGCACCTAAGCAACTGCAGCTATAAAGGTGGCAATGACACTACAAATGCATCTGATAAAAAGCAACATTGTGCTGGTTCTGTTTGTTGATTTATCAAAGTGATTGATTCAGTTGATCAAAAGAATCATTGCTAACTAGACTCATAAACATGTATTTCAGTGAAGGGGCAGGGAAATTAAACAGAAACGCTCCTTTCTGACAGAACAAAATTTTTTAGAGATTGCTAGAGGTGTGTCAGGGTCTCCAATTTAGCCCTGTGTTGTTCTCAACTAGAAGAATGATTTGAAATGGGATGCAACTAACAATTGCATCTATATACAGATGATGGCAGCTGGCATATCTGGGTGTGCTCCTTCTATTAGCTAAAGACGATGCTTTCAGACACACAGGCCTCCTTCTGTCCTCAAACTGACCTTAACGTACAAAACAAATCATGATAAAACAGAGCCTGACCAGCCAGAGAAGGCTAGTGTATTGAAGGCATCTGGTGACTTATCCATTGAAAAAGGTTTGAACTGTAAATAATATGTGTAATGAGTTGGATGGATGTGTCTTTGAGCAAACATGAGGATAATCTTGTAAAGGAAACTTAAATTGGAAATTGGGGGCTTAGCTGCAGGCCTGCTTCCTGCTATATGGCTGGAAATAAAGCTTGTTCCGCTCACTTTTCCAGAAAGTTGGTGTTGACTGGTTGCATCATCACCTGGTAGCAACTGCTTGGCCTCTGACCGCAAAAGGCACTACAGAGGTGAGTATGACAGCCCAGTACATCACTGGGAGGCCAAAGCTCCCTGCCATCCAGGACCTCTATACCAGGCGGTGTCAGAGGAGAAGGCCCTCAAAATTGTCAAAGACTCCAGTCACCCTAGTCATAGACTATTTCTGCTACCGCAATAAGCGGTACCGGGTGCCAAGTCTAGGTCAAAGACTTCTCAACAGCTTCTACCCCCAAGCCATAAGACTCTGAACAGCTAATCATGGCTACCGGACTATTTGCACTGCCCCCACCCCCATCAACACTAGCTGCTATTTACTCCTATTCAAGTATTTATGACGCAAATCCTTTAACTCTACCCCACATGTACATATTACCTCAACTACACTCAACTATGGCAGTGCCCCTTACATTGACTATATAGCAGTACCCCCCTGTATATATAGCCTCCCTACTGTCCCTTTATTCTATTGTATATATAGCCTCCCTACTGTCACTTTATTTTTTACTTCTGCTCTTTTTTTCCTCAACACTTTTTTGTTGTTTTATTCTTACTTTTTTGTTTAAAATAAATGGACTGTTAGTTAAGGGCTGTAAGTAAGCATTTCACTGCAATGTATCTGCACCTGGCTATTGCATACTTGACCAATAAAGGGTGATTTGATTTGATTTGATTTAGAAGATACATTTGTATGTGTTTATCTACAAAGAAGAAGCCCTTTTGGGTAAGCTCCCCTCTTCACCTCTGTAGTCTGGTCTCCTTCACCACCCGCAGGTACCAGACCTGGTCTGCTAGGTGGTTGCTGCTGCAGTCTGGTCTCCTTCACCACCCAGGCAGGTACAGACCTAGTCTGCTAGGTGAGTTGCTACTGTAGTCTGGTCTCCTTCACCCACCACCAGGTACCAGACCTGGTCTGCTAGGTGGTTGCTACTGTAGTCTGGTCTCCTTCACCACCCAGCAGGTAAACCAGACCTGGTCTGCTAGGTGGTTGCTACTGTAGTCTGGTCTCCTTCACCACCAGCAGCTACCAGACCGGTCTGCTAGGTGGTTGCTACATAAAGTCCCCAGGACATTTACAGTATTAGGGGAAGACTGCCGTCTCGTCTTGTACCAGGGCCTGGAATAGTCTACAATCCAGGCTTCATCTAGATATGTTAGTAGCCACTGAATTAATTTAAAATGTTGATGGGAGACTGTTGCAGAGGAGTGTAAATGCTTTTTTGTAGGCTGGATCATGTTGTTGAGTTGTATTGTATTTGTATGTTTTAATTCTGTAATGTATTGATTTGCTGACTTCTTGGAGCAGGTCTCCCTTGAAAAGAGACTCTGGGTCTCAATGAGCTTTTCCTGGTTGAATAAAGGTTAAATAAAATAAAAGATAAATAAATCAACACTGTCAATTGATCTCAGGTGATGCCTCTCTAGTGACACACAATCATCCACTAGACCCAGAGGTACCCAGAGGAACCATTACAGGTATGTACACTACAGTACCTCAATGAGATCATTGCAGTTTATTTAACAATGGCAATTTTTCTGCTACTACCTATTTCATTTGAGTGTTGCTAAAACAATAATCCATTCAGAGGAGAGGACAAAGTGTACCTCGTCTGATCCTGTTCTTCTCACGCCAGAATACTCCACCTACTAAACTGCTACCCTTGGATCTTTCCTTTCAATACTGTATTTGCTCTTGGAAAAAAGAGTCACATTTTGCATTAGAGGTAAGCTTTTTAATACGGTTTATGTTGTATTTGTGTTGGAGTATAGTTCATTTGTACATAAGTGTGAATGCTGCTTAGTACATCAGTCCCTATAAGTCCTCTCCTGTGGTACCTCAGTGTCGTGGTAGAGTTATACTACAGTGTGTGGAGGGAGGGTCACAACAGGGTCAGTAGAGTGTTAATATTGACAGTCTTTCTCTATTATTCCAAGTTAACGGTTAATCACAAAAACTCACTGTTCTCCATTAACTGAGGTTTTAATGCCTCCATTAAGAATTAATATGACCCTACGTTGATCAGTTAACATGGGGGCTTTCATTCAGGCTAAGACGCTATGAATCAGAATCCCAAATGGCACCCCTAATCCCTATGGGCCCTGGTCAAAAAGTAAAGTGCACTAAAGGAAGAAGTTACTACTTTGGGAGGGGAAGGGGGGAGATGGGGGAGAGGGAGATGGGGAGAGGGGGAGAGAGGGAGAGAGGAAGAGAGAGAAAGAGAGGGAGGGAGAGAGGGAGAGAGGGGGAGAGTGGGGAGAGAGGGAGGGAGAGAGAGATGGGGGAGATGGAGAGAGGTAGATAGGGAGGAGAGAGGGAGAGGGGAGAGGGAGGGGAGAGAGGGAGAGATGGGGAAGAGAGAGAGAGGCGAGGAAGAGAGAGGGGAGAGAGGGGAGGGTGAGAGAGGGAGATGGAGAGTGGAGAGGAGGGAGAGAGAGAGAGGTGGGGAGGAGGGAGAGATGGGGAGAGGAAGAGAGAGGGGGAGAGAGGAGGGGGAGAGGTGAGATGGGGAGAGAGGGGAGGAGAGAGGGAGAGAGAGATGGGGAGAGAGAGAGAGAGAGAGAGAGAAGAGAGAGAGAGAAGAGTGAGAGAGAGAGGGGGGAGAGCAGGGAGGGAGAGGACATTAGGAGATGGCCAGGAGGGAGATAGAGATTAGAGAGAGGGAGAGAGAGAGAGAGAGAGAGAGAGAGAGGGAGAGCGGAGAGGGAGAGAGGCGAGGCGAGAGGGAGATGGGAGAGAGAGGAGACAGAGAGGGGAGAGGAGAGGTGGGAGAGGGAGGAAGGAGAGAGGTAATGGAGAGAGGGAGAGAGAGAGAGAGAGAGCGAGAGAGAGAGAGAGAGAGAGAGAGAGAGGAGAGAGAGAGAGAGAGGGGAGAGAGAGGGAGAGTGAGAGAAGGAGAGAGAGAAAAGAGAGAGGGAGAAGGAGAGAGAGAGGGGGAAGAGGGAGCGTAGAGGAGTGTCCACAAGGAGAAACTCAAAGAGGAGGGAGGAGAGACTTGAAGCCAAACATTCCCAACATCGAAGCAGAGACACCACCATTCCCCTGATCTGGTCTGGCATACACATGCACACACACACACACACACACACACACACACACACACACACACACACACACACTGACAGACAGTAATAACTTTGGCTGATGAAATTCCCAGGCCACAGAGAACGCCAGGAGTCCCAGCTAAAGCTAACGAGGTGAGGTCTGTACATTATGCTCTGGGTCTCAGATGGCACGAATGGCTCCTGGTCGTACGGCAGTGCACTATAAAGGGAAAAGTGTGCCATTTGGGCACGCCCCTCCACACCCAGGCATGAGTGAAATCATTCTCCATACCAAGACATGGTTGCTCCATACAGGCAGTACACTCTCTTAATGAGGTTGCTCCATAACATGAATGCATGTTCAGGACGTATGCATATACAGTGTTAATCTGGTGGCACATACTGTACAATGGGTAGCATTACTAGACAAGCACTCATGGCTCAAATGGATTTGAAAAGACCTACGACATTATCAACCTAGAGGTTAAGGGGTTATAAAGACAGTCTAGGGAATCAGATCTATAGACCACAAACTGACCAGCTGACCCCTTTGATGACCAATCACAGCCTTGGACCCAGTAAACATGAGCCCTCCTCTCCTCCTTTACACCCCCCACCCCTCCTCCTTTTCCTTCCCAAGCCTTCCATCTCAGAGGTCATCTTTGTTGTGGTAATAGTAAGATACATCATGTCCACTCAGATTACCCCTGTCTGCTCCATGCTCGCCGATGAGGACTACACAAGACAATACACTATGAAACTACAGAAATTCCATTCCAGTCATTTTCGAACAGCGTGTTGCCATTCCGGGAGCAAGCAGCACTCCGCAGCCTGTGTTATGTGTGTGTGTTTGTGTGTTTGTGTGTGGTGTGCACATGCGCACACGTGTGTGTGCCTGTATTGTGTAGTTGAGGTATGGTGCAGCGATCTGACCTGAGCCCTATAGGAGGATTATACATCCAGACTAGACAGCTATGGCTTTGACCTGTGTGCTTTGGGTCGGTCTGAATCAATGGGATCAATTACCGTGGAGACCAGGCCCAAAACAAAACACACTAATCAACCCATCTGTCTGTGAGGAGAGGGTGTATGTGTGTGTGTGTGTGTGTGTGTGTGTGTGTGTGTGTGTGTGTGTGTAGATGGGGCAGTGAAGCCTGGATGGCTCTTCTGCCCTCCCTCAGGAGGGAGAGCGAGAGAGAGAGAGAGAGAGAGAGAGAGAGAGAGAGAGAGAGAGAGAGAGAGAGAGAGAGAAGAGAGAGAGAGAGAGAGAGAGAGAGAGAGAGAGAGAGAGAGAGGAGAGGAGAGAGAGAGAGAGAGAGAGAGAGAGAGAGAGTCTTTATCATTCTTCTCACATATGGACTAAAGAACATTCAGAAGTTAGGGGCAGATATATGAGATGACGTTAATGAATTTTAGACGTGATTTCCTCATGCTTTGGTTGTTATTCTGAACCTGAGTGGAAGAGCAGGCTGTTCTCAGAGTATTCACTCAGTACCACAACAAACAAACAATAAACAAACTAGGCAACAATACATATTTCAGAGGTGAAAAGGAGACGCCGGGCTGTCTAAATATGGTAGACCTACATATTGAAGTGAAACCGACAGCCATGGTTCCGCCTGACCTTTCACAGCGAGAGCAGAAGCTGTGGTGAGACACTTCAGTCGGATCATTCAGTGGATATACAGTGGAATCTGAAAACAGGGGTCTGCGTCTCAAATATCACCCTATTCCTATATAGTGCACTACTTTTGACCAGGGCCCATAGGACTGTGGTTGAAAGTAGTGCACTACATATAGGGAATAGGGTGTCATATGGGACGTAGTAAGGGCATCTCCAGCATCATGTGCCAATGACACCCAGACAGTTATACAGGGGTAATATTATCTGTAGTTCTGGTGGGGGAAGTTATACAGGGGTAATATTATCTGTAGTTCTGGTGGGGACAGTTATACAGGGTAATATTATCTGTAGTTCTGGTGGGGGCAGTTATACAGGGATAATATTATCTGTAGTTCTGGTGGGGGCAGTTATACAGGGGTAATATTATCTGTAGTTCTGGTGGGGCAGTTATACAGGGGTAATATTATCTGTAGTTCTGGTGGGGACAGTTATACAGGGGTAATATTATCTGTAGTTCTGGTGGGGGCAGTTATACAGGGATAATATTATCTGTAGTTCTGGTGGGGGCAGTTATACAGGGGTAATATTATCTGTAGTTCTGGTGGGGCAGTTATGCAGGGTAATATTATCTGTAGTTCTGGTGGGGGCAGTTATACAGGGGTAATATTATCTGTAGTTCTGGTGGGGGCAGTTATACAGGGATAATATTATCTGTAGTTCTGGTGGGGGCAGTTATACAGGGGTAATATTATCTGTAGTTCTGGTGGGGGCAGTTATACAGGGGGTAATATTATCTGTAGTTCTGGTGGGGGGCAGTTATACAGGGGTAATATTATCTGTAGTTCTGGTGGGGGCAGTTATACAGGGATAATATTGTCTGTAGTTCTGGTGGGGACAGTTATACAGGGATAATATTATCTGTAGTTCTGGTGGGGGCAGTTATACAGGGGATAATATTATCTGTAGTTCTGGTGGGGGGCAGTTATACAGGGTAATATTATCTGTAGTTCTGGTGGAGAAGTTATACAGGGATAATATTATCTGTAGTTCTGGTGGGGGCAGTTATACAGGATAATATTATCTGTAGGGGGGGGCTGATACATGGGAGAACTGATTTTAATAAATATGAAATCCCTGGATTGTTAGCAGGATACGGTTGAGGGGAAAAACTGCATAATCAGCTTGTGGTTGTAACGACAGAGCCATCCACGTACAGCAGGGCTGTCCAACCCTCTTCCTGGAGATCTACTGTCCTGTAGGTTTTCAGTCCAACCCTAATTTAGCATATCTGATTCAGCTAGTTAAGGTCTTGTTGAGCAGCTAATAAGTAGAATCAGGTGTGTTAAATTAGGGTTGGACTGAAAACCCACAGGACGGTAGATCTCCAGGAAGAGGGTTGGGCAGCCCTGATGTACAGTATTACATAGTTCAGCAGAAACCCACTGAGGGTGGAATGTCAATGGAACTCCGTGTGTACACTGAAAGTTCCAAGTGAGTTAGGAGTCTAGTTAGGATATTCTAGAAAGGATTCCAATCAAAATGTTGTTGTTTGGCTACAAAATGGAGGAGAGTTTACTGACCCCTACAGTGTATATCTGGTGTTTGTATTCAAGCCATTAGCCGTGTGAGGAGATGAGGAGGAGAGGTGGAGAGGAGGAGAGAAATAGAGGGGTAGATGAGGAAAGGTGAAGAATATTGGAGAAAGGAGGAGCTGATGGTGATGTGGTGGAGAGGCTGAGGCAAAGAAGAGGAGAGGAGGACGAGAGAAGAGGTGTGTTTCAGTGTGTTGTTGACTGCGTGGGCTATCCCTCCACATCTCTGACAGACCAGTCATAATCAGCCCAGTGCACGCTAAGGGGAACTGGCTCTGCATCAAGGATGTGTACCCCAAATGGCACCCTATTCCCTAGTGCACTACTTTTGACAGAGACCAGCTTGCTGTTTGGGATTTTAGGCTGGGTTTCTGTATAGCACTTTGTGACATCTGCTGATGTAAAAAGGGCTTTATAAATACAATTTGATTGATTGATTGAAAAGTAGTGCACTACGTAGGGAATAGGGTACAATTTGGGATGCAGCTAAGGAAGTGCTCAGACGGATTCTCCAACAAAAACAATGAATTTGCCTTTAGCTGGAATGGAGATGTCCTAACCCCTCTCTCTGTCTTAGCATTAAGGAGAGATAGTAGGAAAGGATATTAAATGAGATGAGAGTATACTGTATGTCAGGGTTCCCCAACTGGTGGGCCGCGGGTAGTTTTATTCAGCCCCCCAAGTTTTCTGAGCAAAAAAAATAAAATATGTTTCATTGTTGGACATAAAAGACTGTAAAAACACCAGGAAATCAGCTCCAAGTGATTTTAATGTAATAAATCTGTTCCTAAGTGTCAGAGTGCTGTGTGTGGATGAGTGAAGGGAATCAAGCGCAGGAACAAGGATGACTTCAACAGACTTTTAGTAATATCCAACACAGGAATGAGTCGCCAACCCAACCGGGCGGCGCGAACAATTACGCACAACACACAGTGCGGAAAACAAGAAAAAGCGCACGCAGTCCGAACTCGAAAATACAACAAACGAGAGAGACAAACTCCTCGGAGGCAAGCTGACAATAACAATCACACATAACACCTGACCCAAACAAACGAAACTAAATAGGGAACACAATCAAACACAAACAAGGGACAGGTGTTACAAAGAGACAAAACCAAACGAACATGAAACATAGAACGGTGGCAGCTAGTACTCCGGAGACGACGACCGCCGAAGCCTGCCCGAACAAGGAGGAGGAGCAGCCTCGGCCGAAACCGTGACACTAAGTATTCCCACGCATAATAGAGACACGTGATCGTATACAAATGTAAGCTATGTTTGAAATTATTATGTTTTAATCAAACGTTATATCTGTTTGGGCTTCTTGCGGTTAATTTGCAGTCTACAAATTATTTATAATTATGTTCTGGCTCCTGACCATCCGCTCAAGAAAAAAATGTATCCAGAGGCTGAATCTAGTTGATGATCTGGACTGAAGATGCCCCATCCCCTCTCTCTGGCTTAGCGTGTAGGAGAGAAAGTATGAAAGGATATTAAACATTTTACATTTACATTTTAGTCATTTAGCAGACGCTCTTATCCAGAGCGACTTACAGGAGCAATAAGGGTTAAGTGCCTTGCTCAAGGGCACATTAACGTCATTTAGCAGACGGTCTTAGCCAGAGCGACTCGCAAATTGGTGCGTCCACCCTATAGCCAGTGGGATAACCACTTTACAATTTGGGGGGGTTAGAAGGAACACTTTATCCTATCCCAGGTATTCCCTTAAAGAGGTGGGGTTTCAAATGTCTCCGGAAGGTGGTGAGTGACTCCGCTGTCCTGGCGTCGTGAGGGGAGCTTGTTCCACCATTGGGGTGCCAGAGCAGCGAACAGTTTTGACTGGGCTGAGCGGGAGCTATGCTTCCGCAGAGGAAGGGGAGCCAGCAGGCCAGAGGTGGATGAACGCAATGCCCTCGTTTGGGTGTAGGGACTGATCAGAGCCTGAAGGTACAGAGGTGCCGTTCCCCTCACTGCTCCATAGGCAAGCACCATGGTCGCTTCAACTGGAAGCCAGTGGAGTGTGCGGAGGAGGGGGGTGACGTGAGAGAACTTGGGAAGGTTGAACACCAGACGGGCTGCGGCATTCTGGATGAGTTGTAGGGGTTTAATGGCACAGGCAGGGAGGCCAGCCAACAGCGAGTTGCAGTAGTCCAGACGGGAGATGACAAGTGCCTGGATTAGGACCTGTGCCGCTTCCTGTGTAAGGCAGGGTCGTACTCTCGAATGTTGTAGAGCATGAACCTGCAGGAGCGGGTCACCGCCTTGATGTTGGCGGAGAACGACAGGGTGTTGTCCAGGGTCACGCCTAGGCTCTTCGCACTCTGGGAGGAGGACACAGCGGAGTTGTCAACCGTGATGGCGAGATCATGGAACGGGCAGTCCTTCCCCGGGAGGAAGAGCAGCTCCGTCTTGCCAGGGTTCAGCTTGAGGTGGTGATCCGTCATCCATACTGATATGTCTGCCAGACATGCAGAGATGCGATTCGCCACCTGGTTATCAGAAGGGGGGAAAGGAGAAGATTAGTTGTGTATCGTCAGCGTAGCAATGATAGGAAAGGCCATGTGAGGATATGACAGAGCCAAGTGACTTGGTGTATAGGGAGAAAAGGAGAGGGCCTAGAACTGAGCCCTGGGGGACACCAGTGGTGAGAGCACGTGGTGCGGAGACAGCTTCTCGCCACGCCACTTGGTAGGAGCGACCCGGTCAGGTAGGACGCAATCCAGGAGTGAGCCGCGCCGGAGATGCCCAGCTCGGAGAGGGTGGAGAGGAGGATCTGATGGTTCACAGTATCAAAGGCAGCAGACAGGTCTAGAAGGACAAGAGCAGAGGAGAGAGAGTTAGCTTTAGCAGTGCGGAGAGTCTCCGTGACACAGAGAAGAGCAATCTCAGTTGAATGACCAGTCCTGAAACCTGATTGGTTTGGATCAAGAAGGTCATTCTGAGAGAGATAGCAAGAGAGTTGGCTAAAGACGGCACGCTCAATAGTTTTGGAAAGAAAAGAAAGAAGGGATACTGGTCTGTAGTTGTTGACATCAGTGGTGTCGAGTGTTGGTTTTTTGAGAAGGGGAGCAACTCTCGCTCTCTTGAAGACGGAAGGGACATGGCCAGCGGTCAAGGATGAGTTGATCAGCGAGGTGAGGTAGGGGAGAAGGTCACCGGAGATGGTCTGGAGAAGGGAGGAGGGGGATGGGGTCAAGCGGGCAGGTTGTTGGGCGGCCTGCAGTCACAAGTCGCAGGATTTTATCTGGAGAGAGAGGGGAGAAAGAAGTCAAAGCATAGGGTAGGGCAGTGTGAGCAGGACCAGCAGTGTCATTAGACTTAACAAACGAGGATCGGATGTCGTCAACCTTCTTTTTCAAAGTGGTTGCGAAGTCATCTACAGAGAGAGAGGAGGGGGGGATTCAGGAGGGAGGAAAATGTGGCAAAGAGCTTCCTAGGGTTAGAGGCAGATGCTTGGAATTTAGAGTGGTAGAAGGTGGCCTTAGCAGCAGAAACAGATGAAGAAAATGTAGAGAGGAGGGAGTGAAAAGATGCCAGGTCGGCAGGGGAGTTTAGTTTTCTTCCATTTCCGCTCCGCTGCCGGAGCTCTGTTCTGTGAGCTTGCAATGAGTCATCAAGCCACGGAGCTGGAGGGGAGGACCGAGCCGGCCGGGAGGATAGGGGACACAGAGAGTCAAAGGATGCAGAAAGGGAGGAGAGGAGGGTTGAGGAGGCAGAATCAGGAGATTGGAGGGAGAAGGATTGAGCAGAGGGAAGAGATGATAGGATGGAAGAGGAGAGAGTAGTGGGAGAGAGAGAGCGAAGGTTGCGGCGGCGCATTACCATCTGTGTAGGGGGCAGAGTGAGTAGTGTGGGAGGAGAGCGAGAGAGAAAAGGAAACAAAGTAGTGGTCGGAGACATGGAGGGGAGTTGCAGTGAGATTAGTAGAAGAGCAGCATCTGGTAAAGATGAGGTCAAGCGTATTGCCTGCCTTGTGAGTAGGGGGATGGTGAGAGGGTGAGGTCAAAAGAGGAGAGAAGTGGAAAGAAGGAGGCAGAGAGAAATGAGTCAAATGTGGACATAGGGAGGTTGAAATCCCCCAAAACTGTGAGGGTGAGCCATCCTCAGGAAAGGAACTTATCAAGGCGTCAAGCACATTGATGAACTCTCCAAGGGAACCTGGAGGGCGATAGATGACAAGGATATTAAGCTTAAATGGGCTAGTGACTATGACAGCATGGAATTCAAATGAGGAGATAGACAGATGGGTTAGGGGAAAAATTGAGAATGTCCACTTGGGAGAGATGAGGATTCCTGTACCACCACCCCTCTGACCAGATGCTCTCGGGGTATGCGAGAACACATGGTCAGACGAGGAGAGAGCAGTAGGAGTAGCAGTGTTTTCAGTGGTGATCCATGTTTCCGTCAGCGCCAGGAAGTCGAGGGACTGGAGGTTGGCATAGGCTGGGATGAAGTCAGCTTTGTTGGCGCAGAACGGCAGTTCCAGAGGCTGCCTGCGACCTGGAACTCCACGTGGGTGGTGCGTGCAGGGACCACCAGGTTAGAGAGGCAGCAGCCACGCGGTGTGGTGCGTTTGTGTAGCCTGTGCAGAGAGGAGAGAACAGGGATAGGCAGAGACATAGTTGACAGGCTGTAGCAAATGGCTACAAAAATGCAGAGGAGATCGGAATGAAATGAGCTAAGCATCTGGGAGCGGAGAGAGCAGGGGCCTCCCTCACCAAAAACGTCTACCTCAGAAACTAAAATTGTTTCACTGAACCACCCGAACAAAAACTCTCCCAACTTCCGCCTTTAGAAATCAGGAATTGTTGTGAACCACAGCGGTTCAATGTTTAAAGGAATAGACTCAACCCACTTTATTCAGCTAGCCAACTATGACACCATAGCTAACTAGCAAGCTAGCATCCAATAACAATAACACACCGTTTAGCACCAATACTTGGTCACAACAAACCACCAATAGTGTGATAACACACTAAACAGATCATTCGTGTCTGTGTCAAGTTCCTTTCATGACGCAGCAATGATTAGACGTTGGCTAGCTAGGACAAGTATATTGTATTTAGCTACTACCGTACAGTTAGCTGGTCGTGTTGGGTAGCTAGCAATGGCCACTGTGTTGACTTTGTTTGAAGAACGGCTAGCTAGCTAGCTTCGTACTACACCCGGCACACAATGGCTATTGTGTTGACTCTGACTCTGTTCGAAAACGGCTAGGTAGCTCGCTCGTGCTACAGCCGGCACTGCCAAGACACAGTAACTACACACAACAACCCACGATGCCTAGCTATGACGCCGTAGCTAACTTGCAAGCTAGCATCCATTAACACACAATTTAGCATCAATACTTGGTTACAACAAACTGCCAAGAGTGTGTTAGCACACTAAACAGATAATTCAAGTCCGTGTCTAGTTCCTTTCATAACGCATAACGCAGCAAAAATTAAACGTTGGCTAGCACTACATTAACATTGGAACCAGCTCTCTAGCGTTGCTAATCGTTACCAGTAGCTACCCGCTAGCTAGCTAGCCTCGTGCTTCGATACTAACCTACAATTACCTACGGAAACCTACAATAACAACAATACTAACCTATAATAAATACAATACCTAACTACTGGCTAACTACCTACCTACGATCTAATACATGGTTAAGCAAAAATTAAACGTTGGCTAGCACTACATTAACATTGGGACCAGCTCTCTAGCGTTGCTAATCGTTACCAGTAGCTACCCGCTAGCTAGCTAGCCTCATGCTTCGATACTAACCTACAATTACCTACGGAAACCTACAATAACAACAATACTAACCTATAATAAATACAATACCTAACTACGGCTAACTACCTACCTACGATCTAATACATGGTTAAGCAAAAAATTAAACGTTGGCTAGCACTACATTAACATTGGAACCAGCTCTCTAGCGTTGCTAATCGGTACCAGTAGCTACCCGCTAGCTAGCTAGCCTCGTGCTTCGATACTAACCTACAATTACCTACGGAAACCTACAAAAACAACAATACTAACCTATGATAAATACAATACCTAACTACAGCTAACTACCTACCTACGATCTAATACATGGTTAAGCTTTACTCAACACCATATGAGAAGCTTACCTCCTGCTTACCTCCAGCTAGAGAAAAACACGACCTCTCCCGACAACAGCCTGTTACACCAAAAAACGAGATGAGAGCATACTGTATGTGCTGCTATAGGATGGATATGTCCATTTCATTGATCTGACCCTCCGAAAATAGAATATTTTTTTCTCAATGTGAAGTCAAGCATTGATTCACAGCAATACTGTATCCCCAACATAGGTTATTCTAATATTTCGACTAATGTTTATTGTATTTTCACACCGCATATTTATTTATATACTGGATTCTTAACATAGCTCACTCTAGTATATCAACTGCTGTACATATCATTCTTAGTATATCTTGTGTAAATCCCCCTGGTGTACATATGTATAGATAGCATTTTAATACTGCTACAGTGCTATTTGGTTTGTTCATTGGATTTGATTTTTTTGCCTTGATTTTTTTTGTATCTTTCTTTACATTTGAGATGTTTGACATTTGACTGCATCGTTAGGAGCTGGTAACATAATCATTTCGCTGCATGGCTAACACCTGCTAAACTGTCTACGCGACCAATAAAGTTTGATTTGATTTGAGAGAGTGCTATAGGCCTCCTGTAGTATGAGAGGAACCAGGATATGCAGGATCAGTACAGTGTATCTGTATGGGTCTATACACAAACATTTCCAACCATTTGCCATAAAAGTACCACCATTATAGTACACCCTTATACATCACCACCATTAGAATAGATAACACGACTCAGGATATGACCCTGATGCAGACACAGGAGACGGCAGGTTCAATATACAGAGTAGTTTATTAAAACCACAGGGAGGCAGGCAAAGGGCAGGTCGAGGACAGGCAGAGGTTCGTAACCAGGTCCGAGTCTGATAGGTACAGGACGGCAGACAGGCTCAGGGTCAGGACAGGCAGAATAGGTCGGAACCGGGAGAACTAGAAACAGGGACTAGAGAGAACAAGAGTACGGGAAAAAACACGCTGGTAGGCTTGACGAGACAAGACGAACTGGCAACAGACAAACAGAAAACACAGGTATAAATACACAGGGGTTAATGAGGAAATTGGGCAACACCTGGAGGGGGTGGAGACAAGCACAAGAGTGCGACAATAGAGGACAGATCGTATTAAAATTTTAGCAGACGCTCTTATCCAGAGCGACTTACATGAGCAATTAGGGTTAAGTGCCTTGCTCAAGGGCACATCAACATATTTTTCACCTAGTCGGCTCGGGATTAGAACCAACAACCTTTCGGTTACTGACACAACACTCTTAACCACTAAGCTACCAGCCACCCCCCAAAGTCATCCTGTTTAATTTAGAAAAAAGGGGCTTTGTTATTCCTAAATCTTGCGTTAAATTAAATATTCAGTGTATTTTCACAGAGATATTACGAGGTCAAACATTGTTTCACAGTTCTCTTTTGATGCAATAAAGACCCTTTGCTAATGCACAGATGGAGTTTAGGAGAGTTATTAAACAAAGAGTGCGTCCTAAATGGCCCCTTATTCCCTATGTAGTGCACTACTTCTGACCAGAGTCCTATAGACCAAACCCTTTTAGTTAACCCTTCCCCTAACCTTAGCCCTTTTAGCTAACCCTTCCCCTAACCTTAACCCTTTTAGTTAACCCTTCCCCCTAACCTTAACCCTTTTAGCTAACCCCTCCCCTAACCTTAGCCCTTTTAGTTAACCCTTCCCCCTAACCTTAACCCTTTTAGTTAACCCTTCCTCTAACCTTAACCCCTTTTAGTTAACCCTTCCCCTAACCTTAACCCTTTTAGCTAACCCCTCCCCTAACCTTAACCCTTTTAGTTAACCCTTCCCCTAACTTAACCCTTTTAGCTAACCCTTCCCTAACCTTAACCCTTTTAGCTAACCCCTCCCCTAACCTTAACCCTTTTAGTTAACCCTTCCCCTAACCTTAACCCTTTTAGCTAACGCCTCCCCCTAACCTTAACCCTTTTAGTTAACCCTTCCCCTAACCTTAAGCCTTTTAGTTAACCCTTCCTCTAACCTTAACCCTTTTAGTTAACCCTTCCCCCTAACCTTAACCCTTTTAGCTAACCCCTCCCCTAACCTTAACCCTTTTAGCTAACCCCTCCCTAACCTTAGCCCTTTTAGTTAACCCTTCCCCTAACCTTAACCCTTTTAGTTAACCCCTCCCCTAACCTTAACCCTTTTAGTTAACCCTTCCCCTAACCTTAACCCTTTTTAGCTAACCCTTCCCCTAACCTTAACCCTTTTAGTTAACCCTTCCCTAACCTTAACCCTTTTAGTTAACCCCTCCCTAACCTTAACCCTTTTAGTTAACCCCTCCCCTAACCTTAACCCTTTTAGTTAACCCTTCCCCTAACCTTAACCCTTTTAGTTAACCTTCCCTAACCTTAACCCTTTTAGTTAGCCCTTCCCCTAACCTTAACCCTTTTAGCTAACCCTTCACCTAACCTAACCGCAGATCCTTTAACCTAACTCCTAATCTTAACCCCTAACCCTAACCTTTAGGCTAGCTAACGTTAATGTTAGCCTCTCTAGCCACCTAGGCAACGTTAACAACAACAAATTGGAATTCGTAACATATCACACCTTTTTGCAAATCGTAACATTGCATATCGTAACATATTGTATGAATTGCAATTTGTAACATATCATACGAATTGTAGTTCATAACATATCAAACGAAATGGATGATGGATATCCACAAATTAATACATACCATATGAAACATAACATATCATACTAAATGGATTGTCTCGGATTTACAGAATAATAATGAATGCTCTGAGACCAGTCTTCTTGTCTTCACTGGACATCTGTTACACTGGGTCAAATAAAATCATATTCTCAATTTCCCTTTTATTACTGGGGCTGTAAAGATGAGCAGTAGATGAGGTCATCATTGTCCTTCAAGGGACTGTAACTTTTCTGAGGACTCTTATGAACTTGGCTCAATTACAGATATTTCTACAGTTTCAGTGATATGAATGGACACTGGGTTTAAATGAGGGAGGACACCCCACCCCCCTTACCTTCTGTCATCTGAAACTAGAGATGGAGTCTCCATATCAAGACCTACTAGTGTCCGGTATCAAGGTGTCCGGTGGGGTCTGGTCTGGGTTTTAGGTCTTGTAGATACAGGAAGATGAGATACACAACAACCCTGTCCTTCCCTGACAATCTGTCTCTACCTTGGTTCCCACACTACCGCCCCTTCCTCACTGTAGTACCTCAACCTACCAGAGGGGCGGCACAGCACAAGACAACACTGCCCCCATTCACATCACAGTACCAGATTACACTGCCCCCCATTCACATCACAGTACCAGATTACACTGCCCCCATTCACATCACAGTACCAGATTACACTGCCCCCATTCACATCACAGTACCAGATTACACTGGCCCCCATTCACATCACAGTACCAGATTACACTGCCCCCCATTCACATCACAGTACCAGATTACACGGCCCCCCATTCACATCACAGTACCAGATTACACTGCCTCCCTTCACATCACAGTACCAGATTACACTGCCCCCATTCACATCACAGTACCAGATTACACTGCCCCCATTCACATCACAGTACCAGATTACGGCCCCCATTCACACCAAAGTAACATAATCCTCCTGACCCATGCAAGGAAAGCTTCCGTTTGAATCTTCCAAATCCTGAGGAAAAGTACAGGATATGACTTGGAAGATTGCACTTCCCCTTTAACATCCTTCCATCCCCCTCTTCTCCCTCTATCTCGCCATCCCCCCTTTCCTCCCTTGATTCCCCATCCCAAAGAAAGGGCTAATGAAGGCACTTCGTCCCTGTATTCCTCCACGCTCCCTGTCCGTCCCAGGCTGAGGCTCCGGCGTCATTAGCTCACCGCAGACCCTTGGGGCCGGTCTAAAAACTCAGAGCCCCCTGGGGGGGCCACTCTAATGAACACAGACTATAATTAATGCCATGGTGACAGATATTGCCCTAGACGGAGAACATTTTACTGTTTTAAAGCTCATTTCCTGCAATTCTAGGTATTTTGACATGGTTTAAGCCTATAACTACGGTAGAAAATATACAAATAAAACACAGGTCAGGTGTATTCAGGATGCTTTGAATATTAAATGAACATTCAAAATTTGACAACTTTGTTACTTTGAGATTTTGGGGGGATGAAATGTAAAGTATGCTAATTTTTATGGTGGTTTGACACTTTATTTCATTCAGACAGTAATTAAATAAAATAGGAGATAAGCAAAGGCTAAAAACAGTGGGAAGGTTGGTAGCAGGGAATGATTCCTGTTCTCAGGTGGAAAGTTGCATTCAACACGTGCCGTGGAGTGTTACCACTACGCCAAGGCTTTGCATAGGAAATATTAACGGTTGTTGCGTCAAAAGACAAGTCTTCATATTCAAGGTATTCATATTTTCAACTGATTTCAAAGATAAAACACCAGCAGGGGGCGAAAAGTGTATGCATTGTGGAACCCATCATTAGCTTGTGTTTCCCTGGGGAACAGGGGCGGTGTGTTCAATAGGGCGATATGGGCGACACTGCCAAACGGGAAAAGGAAGGATTTTTTTTCTAATCAATTATATCACGGCAACAGTAGTTTATCAGTGTTGTAATCTAGACGTCTGATCTGCCACAGTGCCACTAAATGTCCAATCAGGCTAAAGTCGTGCTTCAAATGCCCCCCTCCCTTTTGGGGCGATTTCAGTCAGGTTGAAAATCGCCAGAAGTCTGTCATAGACTCCCATGTAAAATCCATTTTTTTCAAATATCAGAGCTTTCAATACAATCTCTATGGGTTTCTGAGGGCTTGCACTTACGCGTTCGTCATACGTAACGAAACCATGAACGTAACTCAAGAAAAGAGCGGGTACAGCATCAATCAATTCACTATTACTGTCAAAATGGCTAGGCTTCAGTGCAACTCGATTGTGTCTTTGAAAGAAGTTCCTTTTTGTCGGCGAACAAATGAAGATAAATTGGCAACCGAAACAATTAGGACCTCCCAGACCAAATTTAATAATTCAACAGGTTTCTACTAAAGGGGAAGTCCTACACCCGAGTTTTTTTCCAAAAATTGGTACGAAGCAAAAACCTGGCTAGCAGGCTGCGATGTAGCTACGCAGTCTTCTGCTACCCCTGCTTACTCTTTCACCCTGAAGGCGGCACGGCAGACAGCACCGCTTGGACACGACTGGTGTGTAACGGACATGCACCATCTTTCAGGAAAGATTAAGAAACATGAGCTGTCAAAGACCCACATGGATAGCTGTTTGAGATTGTCTGCTTTGGGGAGAGTGAACATTCCCACTCAACTGGATGAGGGATACAGGCTAGCTGTCCGCCGCCACAACGATGAGGTTAGTGTTGATAATCACAAGTTTACTGGAGAACTGAAACTGACAAGGCTGACAAGATAGGACCCGCTTTTGTCCATTGTTCTTGGATAGGAACAGAACTTATAACCAGCTCCTGACCTAAATAGATCTTAGCACAACATTTTACTCAACATATCATATTCCATATTCACTATAACAAATATATTTACTACGACATTAGCAAGAACCGCCACATCCTCAGCCGGCTAATCCAGTGTGTGAAGTTTTGCGGAGTGTTTGAGTTAACTGCGAGGCAAAGATGAAACTGAGGGCTCCACCAACCCTGGTAAGCCAACACTTTTGAGATCAGTCAATAAATGCTTCCTGGTATTGACTTATATGCTGCCCCTGTCTTCATGTTGTTGCTGGACATATATTTTTTAAAATGTGTGTAGGTCACCTAAATCATCAGAAAAAATTGACCCCTGAGAATTTTTTTCAGGAGCCGCCACTGCTGGGGAACATATATACTGGTGCACCTTTGTGATAGCAGGTGGTGAAATGTTTGGTGAAAAAGCATTTCACTGGAATTCCTTCATGGAAGAGGAGCCTCTCATTCATACACATTCAGCTCATTTAGGATTCTGGAGACTCAACCGGTAGGCACATGGACATTGTTGTGTAAAATTGTTGCCAGTTAGGTGTTTATTTGTGTTGAGAATTGAGACCAATTGTCTAATTTAGTATCATTTAGATAATATGACTACATTGAGATTATATATTTTATTTGAAATGACCTTACTTGAAGTAATGTATATTTCTTTTTGTGTTTTGCCTTTAAAGGTTATCAACCTAACTGACTACCTAACTAACTAACGAACTGGAATGAAATAAAAGAAGTCCGAAGAAAATTGAGTTGTCCCTTGCGTCCTTCAGTCCTTAAAGAGGCCTTTTTCAAGGTTGGGCAAAGAGCTGCAGTGTGAACCATACACAGCTTGACAATGGTTGATGGCAGGAACATTCACTGTCTTCTTGGTAAGCAACTCCAGTGTAGATTTGGCCTAGTCATTTAGATTCCTGTCCTGCTGAAAGGTGAATTTATCTCCCAGTGACTGGTGGAAAGCAGACTGAAACAGGTGTTTCTCTAGGATTTTGCCTGTGCTTCGCTCCATTCTGTTTATTTTTTTATCTTAAACTCCCCTGTCCTTACAAGATTACAAGCATACCCCATAACATTATGCAGCCACCGCTATGCTTGAAAATATGGAGATTAGTACTAAGTAATGTGTTGTATGTTTGGGGAAAACCCAATAACACTTTGTATTCAGGACAAAAAGTGAATTGCTTTGCCACATTTTATGCAGTATTACTCTGGTGCCTTGTTGCAAACAGGATGCATGTTTTGGAATCTTTTTTTTCTCTACAGGCTTCCTTCTTTTCACTCTGTCAATTAGGTTAGTTTTGTGTAGTAACAATGTTGATCCATCCTCAGTTTTCTCCTATTACAGCCATTAAACTCTGTAACTGTTTTAAAGTCACCATTGGCCTCATGGTGAAATCCCTGAGCGGTTTCCTTCCTCTCCGACAACTGAGTTAGGAAGGACGCCTGTATCTCTATAGTGACTGGGTGTATAGATACACCATCCAACGTGTAATTAATAACTTCACCATGCTTAAATGGATATTCAATGTCTGCTTTTCTTATTTTTACCCATGAAATGTACTGCTCCACTGAGGGACCTTACATACACTGCTCAAGAAAATAAAGGGAACACTAAAATAAAACATCCTAGATCTGAAGGAATGAAATAATCTTATTAAATACTTTTTTCTTTACATAGTTGAATGTGCTGACAACAATCACAAATTATCAATGGAAATCAAATGTATCAACCCATGGAGGTCTGGATTTGGAGTCACCCTCAAAATTAAAGTGGAAAACCACACTACAGGCTGATCCAACTTTTATGTAATGTCCTTAAAACAAGTCAAAATGAGGCTCAGTAGTGTGTGTGTGTGTGGCCTCCACGTGCCTGTATGACCTCCCTACAACGCCTGGGCATGCTCCTGATGAGGTGGCGGATGGTCTCCTGAGGGATCTCCTCCCAGACCTGGACTAAAGCATCCGCCAACTCCTGGACAGTCTGTGGTGCAACGTGGCGTTGGTGGATGGAGCGAGACATGATGTCCCAGATGTGCTCAATTGGATTCAGGTCTGGGGAACGGGCGGGCCAGTCCATAGCATCAATGCCTTCCTCTTGCAGGAACTGCTGACACACTCGAGCCACATGAGGTCTAGCATTGTCTTGCATTAGGAGGAACCCAGGGCCAACCGCACCAGCATATGGTCTCACAAGGGGTCTGAGGATCTCATCTCGGTACCTAATGGCAGTCAGGCTACCTCTAGCGAGCACATGGAGGGCTGTGCGGCCCCCCAAAGAAATGCCACACCATGACTGACCCACCGCCAAACCGGTCATGCTGGAGGATGTTGCAGGCAGCAGAACATTCTCCACGGCGTCTCCAGACTCTGTCACGTCTGTCACGTGCTCAGTGTGAACCTGCTTTCATCTGTGAAGAGCACAGGGCGCCAGTGGCGAATTTGCCAATCTTGGTGTTCTCTGGCAAATGCCAAACGTCCTGCACGATGTTGGGTTGTAAGCACAACCCCCACCTGTGGACGTCGGGCCCTCAAACCACCCTCATGGAGTCTGTTTCTGACCGTTTGAGCAGACACATGCACATTTGTGGCCTGCTGGAGGTAATTTTGCAAGGCTCTGGCAGGGCTCCTCCTTGCACAACGGCGGAGGTAGCAGTCCTGCTGCTGGGTTGTTGCCCTCCTACGGCCTCCTCCACGTCTCCTGATGTACTGGCCTGTCTCCTGGTAGCGCCTCCATGCTCTGTACACTACGCTGACAGACACAGCAAACCTTCTTGCCACAGCTCGCATTGATGTGCCATCCTGGATGAGCTGCACTACCTGAGCCACTTGTGTGGGTTGTAGACTCCGTCTCATGCTACCACTAGAGTGAAAGCACCGCCAGCATTCAAAAGTGACCAAAACATCAGCCAGGAAGCATAGGAACTGAGAAGTGGTCTGTGGTCACCACCTGCAAAACCAGTCCTTTATTTGGGGTGTCTTGCTAATTGCCTATAATTTCCACCTGTTGTCTATTCCATTTGCACAACAGCATGTGAAATGTATTGTCAGTGTTTCTTCCTAAGTGGACAGTTTGATTTCACAGAAGTGTGATTGACTTGGAGTTACATTGTGTTGTTTAAGTGTTCCCTTTATTTTTTTGAGCAGTGTATAATTGTATGTGTGTGCATAGAGCCAGTGCAAGAGTAAAGTTTATTTTTATTTTTTACAATAAATAAAGAATTAGTAAAGGGGGTCAATGTCAATAGTCCGGGTAGCCATTTGACCATAACGCACTACCATCTGTAGCACCAAGCGGTGATGCAGCCAGTCAAGATGCTCTCAATGGTGCAGCTGTAGGACTCTTTGAAGATCTGGGGCCCATACCAAGTCTTTTCAGCCTCCTGAGGGGAAAGAGGCATTGTCGTATCCTGTTCACAAATTTGTTGGTGTGTTTGGACCATGATACATCCTCAGTGATGTGGACACAGAGGAACTTGAAGCTCTCGACCCACTCCACTATAGCCCTGTCGATGTGAATGGGGGCGTGTTCACAGTGCAGTGGCAAGACAGGACAATGATAGAGGTTCCGCTCATGATGTTAAATTGCATGCCCAGATGCTCCGATTTCAAAATGATTAGTATGGGATTATAATGATGACAGAACTATGTGAGTTTGTATTTTGAATTTCTTGGTCGCACATTGAGATACGTGGTTGCAAGTATGATTCGCAAATGTGTAATTGAATTTTGCAAGCTTGTATCATGATGTGTGAAAGATTTAACAAAGGTTGCAAACTTGTAACTTGACATTTGAATATATTCAATAAGATTTGCAAGTATAATTTATTTTCAGAAGTCCATTTACGAGTATGAATATTCTGCTGTGAATCAAAAATACACTTGCAGATTTTGAATCTGCGTGTACACGGCGTTACAGTGGGGAGAACAAGTATTTGATACACTGCCGATTTTGCAGGTTTTCCTACTTACAAAGCATGTAGAGGTCTGTAATTTTTATCATAGGTACACTTCAACTGTGAGAGACGGAATCTAAAACAAAAATCCAGAAAATCACATTGTATGATTTTTAAGTAATTATTTGCATTTTATTGCATGACATAAGTATTTGATCACCTACCAACCAGTAAGAATTCCGTCTCTCACAGACCTGTTCGTTTTTCTTTAAGAAGCCCTCCTGTTCTCCACTCATTACCTGTATTAACTGCACCTGTTTGAACTCGTTACCTATATAAAAGACACCTGTCCACACACTCAATCAAACAGACTCCAACCTCTCCACAATGGCCAAGACCAGAGAGCTGTGTAAGGACATCAGGGATAAAATTGTAGACCTGCACAAGGCTGGGATGGGCTACAGGACAATAGGCAAGCAGCTTGGTGAGAAGGCAACAACTGTTGGCGCAATTATTAGAAAATGGAAGAAGTTCAAGATGACGTCAATCACCCTCGGTCTGGGACTCCATGCAAGATCTCACCTCGTGGGGCATCAATGATCATGAGGAAGGCGAGGGATCAGCCCAGAACTACACGGCAGGACCTGGTCAATGACCTGAAGAGAGCTGGGACCACAGTCTCAAAGAAAACCATTAGTAACACACTATGCCGTCATGGATTAAAATCCTGCAGCACACACAAGGTCCCCCTGCTCAAGCCAGCGCATGTCCAGGCCCGTCTGAAGTTTGCCAATGACCATCTGGATGATCCAGAGGAGGAATGGGAGAAGGTCATGTGGTCTGATGAGACAAAAATATAGCTTTTTGTTCTAAACTCCACTCGCCGTGTTTGGAGGAAGAAAAAGGATGAGTACAACCCCAAGAACACCATCCCAACCGTGGAGGTGGAAACATCATTCTTTGGGGATGCTTTTCTGCAAAGGAGACAGGACGAATGCACCGTATTGAGGGGAGGATGGATGGGGCCATGTATTGCGAGATCTTGGCCAACAACCTCCTTCCCTCAGTAAGAGCATTGAAGATGGGTCGTGGCTGGGTCTTCCAGCATGACAATGACCTGAAACACACAGCCAGGGCAACTAAGGAGTGGCTCCGTAAGAAGCATCTCAAGGTCCTGGAGTGGCCTAGCCAGTCTCCAGACGTGAACCCAATAGAAAATCTTTGGAGGGAGCTGAAAGTCCGTATTGACCAGCGACAGCCCCGAAACCTGAAGGATCTGGAGAAGGTCTGTATGGAGGAGTGGGCCAAAATCCCTGCTGCAGTGTGTGCAAACCTGGTCAAGACCTACAGGAAACGCATTATCTCTGTAATTGCAAACAAAGGTTTCTGTACCAAATATTAAGTTCTGCTTTTCTGATGTACCAAATACTTATGTCATGCAATAAAATGCAAATTAATTACTTAAAAATCATACAATGTGATTTTCTGGATTTTTGTTTTAGATTCCGTCTCTCACAGTTGAAGTGTACCTATGATAAAAATTACAGACCTCTACATGCTTTGTAAGTAGGAAAACCTGCAAAATCGGCAGTGTATCAAATACTTGTTCTCCCCACTGTATGTCACTGTTGTCACATTACAAAGACATTCGTAAACTTGTAAAACGTTTTGTATGTTTGTAGAAAGAGATTTCCAAGTAAAAATGTAATTAGCCAACTCTGGGGGAAGGACCTTTTTAGTCCTGACCAATCAGTTCCCTCTGCCAAAACCACAACCGCCTAACCATTGGCTGGATTGTTCCATCAATCAAATCTCAGGAAGTTGTTCCCCACATGTGCAAGAGAGGATGAGGTAAATTAAACCAAAACGATGTGCTTGAAAGTAATCGTATCTTTTATCTGTGTTCATCAATTTTTTTGTTTGTTTGTGGAAAAGCATGACAGTAGTTTGCTTATCATGTGACATATAATGGTACATTTCAGATGAACTCCAGAACAGCCATTGCATTGACAGCCACTATTGCGTTAGCTAGCTGGCCTCTGACATTCATCCTAATGTGGGGTTCTATTTTCTTACAACTAGATGTGATGCCTAGCTTAGAAAGAATGCATTTAATGATTAAACATAATAGGTTTGTGCTGTACTGATATAGATTGTTTAACATAACAAGCTGTGATTAATCTGAGACAGACTTGTGACTCACACACACACTGCCTCTTTGTTAAACCGTTTAAGGACATGTGTTCTGCTACAATGAAGAAGAACAAACTATGTCTGAGGTTGCTGACTCGAAACAAGTTGTAAAGATAACAACTAATGCCCGGCAACAGTGAAGCGCCAAGGGGCTGGGACCAGCCTGTGCGCCATCGATAGGTTGGGTAAGTTTAAACCACACCCAGCCTCTACTCTGACAGGCCCAGCAGGGAGCGGGAACGATCTCTGTCAGAGTATTTAAAGAAGAACTTATAACAAAAGCTCAGTTCTCTGTCTGCCCTGCGTGGTGTTTCAGTGGGCCCGTATATACGAACATCATATTTACCATTCAAGTGTTTGCATTAATTAAAATACTAGTCTATTTTAGAAGACGTGTATTGACCTCTTTTTGTTCCTATACCAGATTTGAATTGACGCAAATCCGATGTGATCTGGTAGAGGGACTTCGCTGGGTATTGTCCGGCCGATTGGACATCGCTGTCGTTTCACAAAGAGTCCGGACAACTAAAAACAGGTAAGCAGACACCTATTGTTATATAACTAAAGTTCTGCACATTGGCTTTATCCAAATTAAGTTTGTGAAACACCTGTTTGATGTAAGTTAACTAAATTATGAATTATTATACGAATTATTATGAGTAAATAAGCACCATATTGTGACATGCAAACCTGTGGTGAATGTGAGTGTTAAACCATGGTACCATAGAGTATTGTTCCACCGGCAAGGTCCGTAACTATGAGGGTACGGCTAGGACCAGGGAAATACTGAAATCCTCAGGCTAGGACCACCAGGGGTGGGAACTGGGGGTATAGGGAATTATTGGATTAAAAGTGTTGCACTACTGCCAAGGATCGTAACTACGAGGGTACGGCTAGGATCAGAGGGACACTTAACATTTTAGATAGTGTTGCGCTATCGGCAAGGTCCGTAACTAGTACGGCTAGGATCGTAGGAGCACTTTAAAGTACACTATAGTGTTGCGCTTCGGCAGGGAGTTGTACTTGGGGGTACAACCCAGATCGGAGGAGCACTTTAAAGTATAGGGTGTTGTATGAATGAGAGTGCGAATGATCCCAGTGTAATAAAAGAGTGATTGCAAATGAAATAAAAGAGTGAATGCGGGTTATTAAAATTAATAAACCTGTATACCTTGATAGAAAACTAATTAGGAGTTAAAGAAGTCTGTAGCTGCTTAAACCGTATAACCCGTAATAACAATTGGGAATAGATATACTAGGGTAGAGAAATTAAAATAAAATATATATTAAAAGTGAGACATAGAATCATAGCCTAAAAATTTTAAATTTCTAAAATAAAGATAAAAAGAAAAAAGTGTCGTGTACATAAATATGGCGGGACACAGAGGCGGAACGGGTGCTGAAAGTACTGAAGTCCACCCTTGAAACAAACGGAGGAAAAGATGGAAAGGAGTGGAAACGGAGAGGAGAAATTATACAAAGAGTGGATAGAAGACGGTTGTATAATTGCAACTGACGGAATCCCAGGAGACGGAGAACCTGGCAGAATACTAGAAACACTGAAAAGAAGAACTCAGAAAGCAGAAGGTGAATGGAAGAAAGAAGGAGAACCCAGAAGAGGTAAAATCAAGGAAACAATGGAGAAAGCAAGGCTGAAGGAAAGAATAGGACTGGCAATGTTGGGAAAACTTAAGAAAATGTGGGAAGAAAAACAGAACAATAAGGAGAAGCAGGACAAGAAGGAAGGATCCAGGTTTCCTACGGAACCGCCACCAAGATTATACCCAGAACTGCCTACGTCTCCACCCCCATACGAGGCACCAAAGCTAATGGCTCCAACACTGGATATTGTGGGGCACTGCTAGAAGCAGCAAGAGCTAGTGGACTCTGGACTAATTGGGATGGCTTGCGCCTAGTCAGGTGTGGAGTGTTTTTCCCACACCAATCGTAACAGCTATACGAGACAGGGTTGAGAACATGTCTAGATTACAGGAAGAAGAAAGTCGTATGAGCCTGACGGGTGACGGCGACAGGGGAAGCTTGATGGGGGTTTGACCCAAACAGAACTGAAGAATCAGGAAAGGGAGGACAGAGAGAGAGAAGAAAGAAAAAGGAAAGTGAAAATATTAGAAGAGGAAGTAAGAAGAGGCGCAAAACAGCTGAAGGAAATGGAACAAACCATACGAGACCTGAGCGAGGAGAGGAAACAAGGAAGTAGAGCAACCTCTCCACCAATGATGCACAGACCGGTTTCACCTCCCGGAGGGCACTATATAGACATGGGAGAAGAGCATGAAGAAGCAGTGAGAGAGAGCGAGAGAGAGTAGGAGGGGGCCAGTACCCACTGATAGCCTTACCTAATCTATTGGCGGGGAATGAAAGAGGCCCCAGCAACCTTAGAATGAGGTGAGAGCTAGTGCGGTTTTCAGTTGGTGACGTCACTTGCTCTATGAACTGGAAGTATTTACTTTGAAAGGATCGCGGAATGTGTGGGGTGACTGGCAATGTATGTAGAGGGTCCCTGGTTCGAACCCAGGTAGGGACAGTGGGTAAAGCTTTCGCATTGGGGCTATAGACCTAGATTACTACGTGGATTGAGAAATGTGAAAGGTTGAATTAGATAGTTTAAGTAGAAGTCTTCTAGAAAGGTCTATGAAAATGTGTTACAAGGTCCCCGCGCCTCCCCCGTTGTGTAGGAAGGAGCAAGGGGAGGGGTGAGTGATAGTTCAAATGATAGGAATATCATTAATTGTATGCTTATCAACGATAGCGAGTATTTGTTTTATTAATTAGGGCCTAATCAGAGAGAATAGTTCAAGAAATTGAATAGCGAACTGAAATGGCGATAGAGCTGTGAAAATTGAGTTGAGGACAAAGGAGAATAATTTATGGCTCTGGTTAGCCATAAATTGTCGGCAGGTAGCTTAGTGGGTAAGAGCGTTGTGCCATTAACCGAAAGGTCGCTGGTTCTAATCCCCGAGCCGACTAGGTGAAAAATCTGTTGATGTGCCCTTAAGCAAGGCACTTAACCCTAATTGCTCATGTAAGTCGCTCTGGATAGGAGCGTCTGCTAAATGACAAAAATGTAAAAAATGTTAGTGGGAGAAAAAAAAAATAGAGACAGTCCAGCGAGTTAGATTGAGCTGTACGATTTCAAGTAGAGGTCTAAATACTTGACTGGAAGGCAGTGCTTTGATAAATTATAATTGTCATTACTTTATTCGATAGGTTGCTTAACACCAGTGGTGTATGCAAATAGTTGGTGAATTCTAGAACGATCATTTATTTTCGTTACGGGGACCAGGGGATGCAAGTAGCTTTAGCTATTATGCTGAGGATAGCACCAACCTATAGTGGGTTCTAGATTAGTTAAATAAACAAACTTATATTTTAAACTAAAGTAATGCAATAGGCTACAATTATAACATTATCAGCAAAAGGCACAATTTAATGTGAAATAGTTATTACAATTATTATTAATAGTTATTACAGTTATTATCATTGATCCAGTAATGATAGAAGGATAGTAGAGGAAAGGCAAGGGATTAAATCTCATTTAGGGAAAGAAGAGTATGAAGATATATTAGGGAGAAAATACCATTAACTGAGGGATATAAAACATTTAGCTGAAAAAGACAACAGGAATAATTTACCTTACACACTAATATAGACATTAGACCACACCAGAAGTAGAGATGGCAGGATCACCAGTAGCAATCATGAAGAGAAGGTTCCCAGAAAATAGTGAAGATATTGGAAATATCTCAAACAAATGAGAAAAAGGACCAGAAAGATAGTAACTAAATGGCCAAAGGAGGGAACATTTGATGTAACCGTGATTGTATTGGCTAACAAATTAAATATGATATTTACAGGGGTGACAGGAACAATAGAAGGGGAGACAGATTTTCCTAGGGGGTTGATCAAATAATTGATAATGGATCATTTGAGATGAGGTCACATGTAGCAGATTTAGGGTAATCAATTAAATAATAATTGTATACTCGAGGAATTTTGAGTGGTTTTATGGATTAGTTATGAGGAATTAGATTGATGCAAACAATTATTGATGGGTTAGGACTGGGGATATCTGTATCATGTTTTGTGTGTACTACCATCTTTAGATTACTGATGGTAATTGAAGGTTAACAAAATGTATAACCAGGAGAAAGAGATTATCTTATCTCATTGGAATGTTGCCCAGGGCTAGGGGGAGCAGTAGTGAAGTTAGGCAGTATTTAGGTCATAAAAGTGAGCTACCAAATTAAGTGGGGCCTGGCTATTTGTGGTTGTTGTTTTTCAAATTGGGTTTTTCAAATAAAAAACAACACACCTATTATGGTGGTTATAAAGGGTTGTTATGTTAAATTTAGGGGGTTTGTGTTAGGCTTGAAAGATTTAATTATGGACCTGTCATGTCCAACCATAAGTCTTCAGGTCAAGCCCGGGAGAGCCGGGGTAGAACAGAGTTTGAACTAAACAAGTTTTTACAAGATAAGGGATTGATTGATTGGATTACTATTGATTCTGAACTGAATGAAAGTCGAATTTAGCTGCCATAAAAGACAAAGGAACTGGGAGGAGCAATAAAGAAGCAAGGGACAGTCTAAAAAATAAAATAAAAATAAAAATAAGGGCTGGTAATTGGATGATAAATTACCAATATTACCTAAGTGATTGTTTAGGTAGGTGGTAATATTGACACATGAGCAAAACATGTCAAAAGGGGATGATAGTAGATGGTAGGATTAAATAATAAATATATACGAAGGAGAGGACAAAATACTTAACAAAAAAAAAACATTTTTAGATACAGTCTAGAAAGAGAATGCAGTCAGAAATAGAAATTGAGAGCTGAACACGTGTGAAGATAGTTTATTAACCACACCCGTATGTCAGAGGTTTTGTGCCCCACAGGTGAACTAAAGAGAAGGTGACCCACTCTATCTAACCAGGTGACTGGTGAGCATCCAGTCCCTAAAGAAGAAAAACTGGAAGCAGGCCTGTTGGGAAGGGCCCTATCAGGTTATATTGGTCACTGCCTTTTCCATTAGAATAGCAGAAAGAGCAACCTGGGTCCACGTTACCCACTGCAAAAAGGTAAGAACACATGCAAGCACCACTGAACACATGCAGAGTTAGAGAGAAGAACTAGACCAATCGGGTCTGGGGATCACCTCTGTTAACGAAGATCTAGTGTGTTCTCAGGGTGTGAGTATGGGGTAGTACCAAGCAGAAAGACTGAGGACAGGAGAGGGTTGGCGGGTTTTGGGAATATGGATAACTTGAGTTGCATCATAGTCTCGGCAATGGTCTTGATATGTCAAGATCCACCACCAATTGTGCTATGCCCTTACCATTGAAATACTGACCGTCATGGACGAGTGGCCTACAAAATGGGAGTCAGAGAAGGGCAGACTGTCAAATTCAAAATAAGGGTTAGGGACGTAGCCAACGGGTGGGGTACATGTCAATAAGCAAGTTGGGATTATAAAATCCCATTATATTCATGTTCGGCCCCCAGGGCGGATTGTTCCTAGACTCAAGTGTTTAAACACACTTGGGGACGGGGATTTGAGACCAAGGGGGGCTGAACATCCAGATGGGGGGTAAAGAGAAACAAAGACATCACCAATTATCAATTGGAGATAGTAGTAATGTGACAGACTTAAGTTCGGAAGCACAGGAGAGAATTTTGAACCTTACAGCCCCTGTAACCGATGTGTGGTGGGCGTGTGCCAGTAAAGGCAGTGTAAGGCAGAGAATTCCAAAAGGGTGGCTAGATACGTGCGCCCTGGTTCTACTGGTTCAGCTAGTTAGAATTAGTCACCAGGAACCAAGGATTAAACAGATGTAGGAGGAGTTTTAACAAGAAGGAGAATAGCCCTATTTAGATGGATGCGATTGGGATACCAAGGGGGGTATCGGATGGATACCGAGCTATGAAACAATTAGGGGAAGGGTTTACAACCACGTTCTTTTGATGGGTGACAAGCAAAATTGTGGATTGGATTAATTATATCTGTTACGACCAACAACGATTTATTGGCTAGACTAGGGATGCAACAAAAGGGATCTTTGAACAATTATCCGCCATCTCACTTTTATGACTTAGTAAAAAGAGGTTGGCTCTAGATCAGGCAGAAAGGGGTGGTGTCTATAGAATGGTAAGCCATTGTTGTACGTTTATCCCTAACAATAACAGTCCTGACGGGAGTATCTCTAAAGCCCTAGTTGGTTTAGATAAACTATCAGCTGAAATTAAGAGCATGGCTGGAATGGAGGGAAACGGACTGTTCTCCTGGTTGGGAGAGTGGTTTGGTAAGTATGCTGCACTGGTGGTTACTGGATTTCTGACCCTAGTAGTTGTGTTTCTAATATTAATGTGCTGTGCTGCCTGTGTAATTCCTTGTTTGAGAAAGTCTGTTACAGATGTCGTGCATACGGCTGGTATGATGCCCCTCCTAGGGGCTCAAGAAGGAGATGCAGACACTGAGATGAAGCTGACTGAGGATGACCCTTGGTTTGCTATTGGTGAGGTGGTGGAGTGACACCCTAGTGGGTGTCTAAAGGGGGAATCAAAATTCCCTGTTTGTGTTTTTATGTTTTATAAATCCATTTTAACTATTGTGAATGTTTGTCTTTCCTTAGGTGAAGGTTTGAAGTTCCTGGGTGGCTGGTAGCCAACCTAGTACAAGTTAGGTGTAGATGGAAGACTGAAGGCCTTTTTATTATCATTATTGCCTATTAATAAAAGTGTGATTATTTTTGTTTGTATTGTATTTTAATGAGTGACACCCTAGTGGGTGTCAAAAGGGGGAATCCTAAATTTCCCTGAAATTTCTTATTTTGGGTTCACACCCAGCGGGTGTGAAAAGGGGGATTGTGGGGATCTATTTTCTTACTAGATGTGATGCCTAGCTTAGAAAGAATACATTAATGATTAAACATAATAGGTTTGTGCTGTACTTATATAGATTGTTTAACATAACAAGCTGTGATTAATGTGAGGAACCGTTAGGGGGTAGGCTGAGACAGACTTGTGACTCACACACACACACTGCCTCTTTGTTAAACCGCTCAAGGACGTGTTCTGCTACAATAAAGAAGAACAAACTATGTCTGAGGTTGCTGACTCGAGACAAGTTGTAAAGATAACAACTAATGCCCGGCAACAGTGAAGCGCCAAGTGGCTGGGACCAGCCTGTGCGCCATCGATAGGTTGGGTAAGTTTAAACCACACCCAGCCTCTACTCTGACAGGCCCAGCAGGGAGCGGGAACTATCTCTGTCAGAGTATTTAAAGAAGAACTTATAACAAAAGCTCAGTTCTCTGTCTGCCCTGCGTGGTTTTTCAGTGGGTCCGTATATACGAACATCATATTTACCATTCAAGTGTTTGCATTAATTAAAATACTAGTCTATTTTAGAAGACGTGTATTGACCTCTTTTTGTTCCTATACCAGATTTGAATTGACGCAACTTGACACTAGCTTCACTATTAACTAGCTAACTTTATCAGGCAGCTTTAGATGCGAAGGGAAAATGAATATATTTGCTAGTTAGTTAACCATCTGATTTGATGAAGTTGATTATAAATGCCATTAGCTAGCTAGATAGCTAAATTGAAACTACTGTGGGAAAGCTAGCTAACTCCCACCATCATCACTGCAGTGTAGCTAATGTTAGCTAGTTTTCTAGAAAATAAAAATATATATTTTAAAGACTAGTTACTGACAAAATGGTTGGATTGTTCAGCAATGTGCAGTAAATGCTAACACGGCTTTGGTGGTGAAACGTACATCATGTATTTATTGTCATCTCCCTATCATGCCACTGCATGCTGTGACAAGGACCTGGATGGTGACACACATCTGCTTCAAGCTGCCTGCCTGAATACTGGGGCATTCAGTGCCCTTTGATTACAGCAAGTTTCCATATCTCTGTCTTGTAGCCATTTAACATGTACATTTACATTTTAGTCATTTAGCAGACGCTCTTATCCAGAGCGACTTACAGTTAGTGAATACATTTTTTTTTTTTTTATACTGGCCCCCCCGTGGGAATCGAACCCACAACCCTGGCGTTGCAAACGCCATGCTCTATCAACTGAGCTACATCCCTGCCGGCCATTCCCTCCCCTACCCTGGACAACGCTGGGCCAATTGTGCGTCACCCATGAGTCTCCCGGTCGCGGCCGGCTGCGACAGAGCCTGGATTCGAACCAGGATCTCTTGTGACACAGTTAGCACTGCGATGCAGTGCCTTAGACCACTGCGCCACTCAGGAGCCCCCTACTGAACCCCCCCCTGTACTGAATATACCCACTCAAATTCATAGGAACTGCTACGTACACAAGAACTGATTTATTCACTTGTCCCTAGCTGCGTTTAGACAGGCAGCCCAATAGTTTTTTCCACTAATAGGTCTTTTGACCAATCACATCAGATCTGTTCACATCAGCTCTTTTTCAGAGCTGATCTGATTGATCAAAATACCAATTTGTGAAAAGAAAGATCAGACTTGAGCTACCTATATAAATGCAGCCTATTTGTCCTATTCTTCAGTCTTGTCTGGGATATACAGTGGGGGAAAAAAAAGTATTTAGTCATCCACCAATTGTGCAAGTTCTCCCACTTAAAAAGATGAGAGGCCTGTAATTTTCATCATAGGTACATGTCAACTATGACAGACAAAATGAGAAAAAATTATCCAGAAAATCACATTGTAGGATTTTTTATGAATTTATTTGCAAATTATGGTGGAAAATAAGTATTTGGTCAATAACAAAAGTTTCTCAATACTTTGTTATATACCCTTTGTTGGCAATGACACAGGTCAAACGTTTTCTGTAAGTCTTCACAAGGTTTTCACACACTGTTGCTGGTATTTTGGCCCATTCCTCCATGCAGATCTCCTCTAGAGCAGTGATGTTTTGGGGCTGTCGCTGGGCAACACGGACTTTCAACTCCCTCCAAAGATTTTCTATGGGGTTGAGATCTGGAGACTGGCTAGGCCACTCCAGGACCTTGAAATGCTTCTTACGAAGCCACTCCTTCGTTGCCCGGGCGGTGTGTTTGGGATCATTGTCATGCTGAAAGACCCAGCCACGTTTCATCTTCAATGCCCTTGCTGATGGAAGGAGGTTTTCACTCAAAATCTCACGATACATGGCCCCATTCATTCTTTCCTTTACACGGATCAGTCGTCCTGGTCCCTTTGCAGAAAAACAGCCCCAAAGCATGATGTTTCCACCCCCATGCTTCACAGTAGGTATGGTGTTCTTTGGATGCAACTCAGCATTCTTTGTCCTCCAAACGCGACGAGTTGAGTTTTTACCAAAAAGTTATATTTTGGTTTCATCTGACCATATGGCATTCTCCATATCCACTTCTGGATCATCCAAATGCACTCTAGCAATCTTCAGACGGGCCTGGACATGTACTGGCTTAAGCAGGGGGACACGTCTGGCACTGCAGGATTTGAGTCCCTGGCGGCGTAGTGTGTTACTGATGGTAGGCTTTGTTACTTTGGTCCCAGCTCTCTGCAGGTCATTCACTAGGTCCCCCCGTGTGGTTCTGGGATTTTTGCTCACCGTTCTTGTGATCATTTTGACCCCACGGGGTGAGATCTTGCGTGGAGCCCCAGATCGAGGGAGATTATCAGTGGTCTTGTATGTCTTCCATTTCCTAATAATTGCTCCCACAGTTGATTTCTTCAAACCAAGCTTCTTACCTATTGCAGATTCAGTCTTCCCAGCCTGGTGCAGGTCTACAATTTTGTTTCTGGTGTCCTTTGACAGCTCTTTGGTCTTGGCCATAGTGGAGTTTGGAGTGTGACTGTTTGAGGTTGTGGACAGGTGTCTTTTATACTGATAACAAGTTCAAACAGGTGCCATTAATACAGGTAACGAGTGGAGGACAGAGGAGCCTCTTAAAGAAGAAGTTACAGGTCTGTGAGAGCCAGAAATCTTGCTTGTTTGTAGGTGACCAAATACTTATTTTCCACCATAATTTGCAAATAAATTCATTAAAAATCCTACAATGTGATTTTCTGGAAAAAAAATCTCAATTTGTCTGTCATAGTTGACATGTACCTATGATGAAAATTACAGGCCTCTCATCTTTTTAAGTGGGAGAACTTGCACAATTGGTGGCTGACTAAATACTTTTTTTCCCCACTGTATATCCAGAGAATGCCAGACTTTGATGACAAAGTTTGATGACAAAATTTGCCCACAAAGAACTGCCACGCCACCTTCCTGTTCAAGTGAGCACAGCACAACAAGGTGAGTCCAAAAATGTATTGTATGCTGCTGCATAAATGATGTAATATGCCAGGGAGATTTGTGTACTGTAGCTAAGAAAGTAATACTAAGTATATGTTGTGTAGTAAAATGTTAGTAGCCCATGTGCCTCACCCTAATAATTTGGTCTATTTTGCCCTCTTAATTCCGCTGTTGGGTTCTATTTTTCTCATAATTGGATCTGTATGTGATGAATAGCTTGGAAGGAATGCATTAATGAGGAGCACTGTACTGATATGGATTGTTTCACATAACAGCCTGTGATTCATGTGGGGAACGTTAGGGGCTAGGATGAGATAAGACTTGTATTTCTCACAGATACGAACACTCTCTCTTTGTTGTCTGTGAAACCGTCCTTGAACGTGGGTACATGGAGTACAGTGGAATGGTGTCTTTTGGGTGCTGACTCCACAGGTTATTATGATAGCAACTTATGCCTGGCAACAGTGTGCAATAAATGGAGAAGAGGAGTTGGGACCAACCCCTGCGCCAACGGATTGGCTAAACCACACTCAGTCCTTTACTCTGATTGGCCAACAGAAGAGGTGGGAACTATCTGTCAGAGTATTTGAGAAAAGAACCTGTAAACAGTTTTTTAGTTCTCTGAGTGCCCTGCGTGGTATCTCAGCGGACCCGTATATACGAACCTTCATACTTATCATACATACATTTTGCATATAATAAATTAAGCTTGGATTGAAGATCTCTTGATTCTTATTCCAATACCAGATTTGAATTACGCAATTTCTAACACTGCGTACTGTTCTGACTTGGTGGAGCACATGTAGCCTATAGCCTGTTTTAGAGAAATGTAATCATTGAATATTGTAAGAGCTTTCAATGTCTGCTTATATGCCCCCTTTATTTATCCTACGGTTCTGACTTGGTGTACAGGGAAAATGCTGTAAGAATGGGCCATGTTCTGAATTCTGTCGCTGTACATTTCAAAAGTGCTGAAAAAATAGTTATATTGACTACGTCCGTCCTAGCTCGCTCATTAATGTCTTAATCGAAATTACGGATTGCCTCTTATCCGCTCATCGTCCCCTTATGCCATATTTTGTACATCTCAATTGTCAATAGAAACCACATTTGTTTAAGCAAGTCAGCCATATCAGCTATGTTTTTTTTAAAGGCAGTAAATGAGGCTGATGAACTGTTTCGCAGACAGACAAGGCTCTGCTGATGTAGCAGTGGTAAGGTGTTGGGAGTGCGGTTGGGACAGCTTTATGTAGGTCCTAACAGTTTGTGGGCACCATTAGTCACCGTTATAGTGCAGTTAATGTATTGTTTAGTGTTGTGTAGTGGCTTTGCTGGCTTGCATTAAAAAAATAAAAAAATGTTTGCCCCACCAAGATTGACATGAAAAAATCGCCACTGCATTTACCTCACTCATCCTTTCTTGCTCATGTGGGGAGCTACTTCCTGAGATTTGATTGATGCAACAATCCAGCCAATGGTTAGGTGGTTGTGGTTTTGGCAGAGGGAACTGATTGGTCAGGAGTAAAAGATCCTGCCCCCAGAGCTGCATAAATCAAATTTTTACTTGCAAATCTCTTTCTACAAATTTACAAAACATTTTACAAGTTCATGAATCTTTTGGTAACATGACAACAGTTACAGAACTCTGTGTGCGGCAGATTCAAAATCTGCAAGTGTATTTTTTATTTACAGCAGAATATTCATACTCATAAATGGACCTGTAATAATTCTGAAAATAAATTATACTTGCAAATCTTATTGAATGTATGAACAAATGTCAAGTTACAAGTTTGCGACCATTGTTAAATCTTTCACATATGATACAAGCTTGCTAAATTAAATTACACATTTGCAATCATATTTGCAACCACGAATGTCAATGTACTACCACGAAATTCAAAATACATGCTCACATAGTTCTGTCATCATTATAATCCTATAGATTTGGAGCACAGTTGAAAGGTTAATGCGCTGTGTCGTAGTAAATATTAAAATGTTATAGCTTGGTCTGACTAAAATCTTGTGCATGACCCATTTTAATGTTAGGAGCTTGTTTTCAATCAATGCTGTTCCTATGCAAGAACAATGGACAGAGCCAATATCTTCTCAAGGACAACTCCCACGCCACAGGCCACAATCTGGTTGCTCCCCACGAGACTTTCCTTTGAGAACATACACACATTCACACACACATCTCCATGCATACGCACACTCATCCTCATGCCTCACGAGTTACGCACACACACACACTGCACTTCCTTCTACTGGTCAGAATGGGGCTTCTACTCTGGACAGAGCAGACCCGCCTCCTACGCTTTGGGAACCAATCAAGGGACTAGAAGAAGGACCCCTTCCTTTGTGTTGCATTGTATAAAGTAATGCTGAAAACTCTGTTTTTGATCCCTTTCAACTGTCTCGATAAGAGGCAACTGAATGGGTCCATGCATGTAGCTTGAGCAGTACCAGCTATCTCTGTTGTTTAATAAACTGCCTTTTGCTTAAACATATTCCTCTCCGTCTAGCGTCGTTGGTTCTGTACTTCCTCTCCTGTATGGTTTCACCAACAAAAATGGTAGCAGAGGATGGTTTTTAATTCGATCTAAAAGTTGGTGCGAGAGGAAAAGGCAAATCATCGATCTAAAAACAGACGGAAGAGTGACCTGAAAATCCTGGAGAAATCAACTATTCGTCTTGGCTCAGGAAACCTGATCAGAGCGCGCTCTTCTAAAAAGGTATGCAGAGCCTGTTAAAACGAAATCTTGCATATTGTATTATAGACCAATACCAAATTATGATCAGTAGTACTGAGCGTGAGTATGAATACTTGGTAAATAATTTCCATCCTAAATGAATTAAGGCATAAATGAGATATCTGGTACTGTGAACACTGAGAACTGTGAATATTATGAGAGTCTTACCAGTGGCTGAATACTGATGGTTGTATATTATGAGAGTCTTACCAGTGGCTGAATACTGATGGTTGTATATTATGAGAGTCTTACCAGTGACTGAATACTGATGGTTGTATATTATGAGAGTCTTACCAGTGACTGAATACTGATGGTTGTATATTATGAGAGTCTTACCAGTGACTGAATACTGATGGTTGTATATTATGAGAGTCTTACCAGTGGCTGAATACTGATGGTTGTATATTATGAGAGTCTTACCAGTGACTGAATACTGATGGTTGTATCATGTATTATAACGTGTAATTTTTGGCTGTGTGTTTTGATGTATTATAACGTGTAATGAATGATGGGAAGTTATAGTGAGACTTATGAGACCGAACACCAATCTGTGGAATTGAGTGAATTTGACCTAGGGTTTCAGGAACCGGGGACTGGGGAGACTGATATTGAAGTTGTGCATGATTCTAGAACAAGCGTGAGATAACTAAAGCGTGGTGTGTGCTGTGTGTAGAGATTACTGCATTGGTATATGTGACTGGAATTCTGATTCTTATGATAATAATTGCATTACAAATTATATAAATTAGCCTCTTTATATGCGAGGGTGTCATACATGAGATAAGTCTGTATTTGATACCGATAATACATCCAAGATAGAGAAAGCAAGATGGCAGGACCAAACATAACCATACCCAAATTAAATGAATACATAGAACAATGAATGACAGGGAGAGTAATGCCAGGTCCACCAAGGGAGGGAGGTCATATGCCCGCCCTTGATGTACAACAGATAGAAATGACTGATTATGTGAAGAAATTGACGGAATTTTCTGCAGCACTCTCTTCTCAGGCGCAGAAGGCCCAAGAGGGGGAGCTGTCGGGAAGTACGCTGACACTGAAGGTAAACGTGGGAGGCTGGGTGAGGGTTAAAGTCCACAAGAGAAAGTGGCTGGAACCCAGGTGGACTGGACCGTACGAAGTGAAGGGGGTTACTTCACACTCAGTCCAGGTCAGAGGTAAATTAGGCGCACACTGACACCATCTAACTCATTGCACACCAGCCCCCACTCCTTCTAGATCACTGACAGAAGTCAGAGCTGATTTGAGCAGCGAGAACCAATCCTGACAACACAATGAAGAAACCCTTATGGGAACAACAATCTCACTCAGGGAGAAGGATAACTTTTTCCCCCTGGGAGAGATTGGGAGTGTCTGAATGTTTGTTTTCTGATAGGAATTGGACTCCTGCTGGGCACTCCTTATGAGGTGTTGTACTTTTACATTACATTTGAGTCATTTAGCAGACGCTCTTATCCAGAGTGACTTACAGGAACAATTGGGGTTAGGTGCCTTGCTCAAGGGCACATCGGCAGATTTTTCACCTAGTCAGCTCGGGGATTAGAACCAGCGACCTTTCGGTTACTGGCACAATGCTCTTAACCACTAAGCTACCTGCCGCCCCGTGTTGTGTGAAGCTATTTAGAATTACTTGTTAAATTGACTTATAATATAGAAGAGGTGGCTAAGGGATTTTTAACAGTACCAACCATGGGGGGGGGCAAATCCTCACAAGAGGTCCCAGAATTTACTGGGGACGAGAAATGCTTGATGTAATTAAAATGGAATCCAGGGATAGAAGAAATCTCCATTATATAACCAGGTGGAGGGAGAGGTATGGTTTTGAGGGACGTCTGGACGGAGATAAACTCGAATCCATGCTTAAACAGATACATAAGGTGTGTAAAGGAGAAATAAGCAGTGAGAGAGAGAGAGAGAGAGAGTTGAGGGGGCCAGTACCCACTGACAGCCTTACCTAATCTATTGGCGGGGAATGAAAGGGGCCCAAGCAACCTTAGATGTATACAGTAATAATAATAATATGCCATTTAGCAGACAGGCCATGAACACAGAGGATGTGGCCAGAGCGGTAGAAAGAATGACCCACCCCAAAACAGGAATAGTAAGGTTTGGGCTGCCGTTAGAGGGCAGTGGGTTTCAGGGGATGCCCATAGGACACTTTTGCCATGGGCCGATTACGGAGAGTATGTTGGGAAAATAACTGAATTGTGTAATAGCCTCAGAGAGACATGCAATCCATCATGAGAGAAAGTCAGACAGGAGAGAGGAGAGAGAGAGAGAAGTCCATCCCCCAGCTTTGAGTGTGAGAAAGAGGAAGATAAGGCGTGACTAGTCCTTGAGGGAGAAATAGTAGACTCTAGTGGGGGGAAGACTAAGGAACCCTTTGATCCAAATTGTGAGGTGTTTGAATTGGCTACTATTGACTTAGCACTTCAACAGGAACAGAGAAACCTAATTTGGCATTGACAGTAATGGGTATGAAAATTAATTGGATGATGGGGTTTTGTGTTGAATTAGAGACAGTGAGACTATTAGTCAATACCTAGGAGAGAAGAGAGGTTACGGTAGCAAAGACAGACAAGAAGGAAATAGTAATAGTGGAGACAGGAGTGAGTGGAAGTGTTACAATTGTGACAAAACGGGACATTTTGCTAGAGAATGTGAGGAACCGTGTAGTTACTGCAAGGAAAGGGCACCAGTTAAGAAACTGTAGGCAGAAGGGGAAGAGAGAAATCAGGAGTCCTCATGACCTGGCTGTTTGGTTGTTGTTTTTTAATTGGGGTTTTCAAATAGAAAACAACACACCTAGTATGATGTTAATAAAGTCTTGTTGTTTCAATTTTGGAGGGTTTTCAGCAGGTCAAGGGTTATAGGTCTTAAAGGTGCACACAGTGAATTTTATGGATTTTTTAGGTTTTGGCTGAGTTTGGGGTATATATGATTTCTTATGAGAATGAATGTCATGAGGACTTAATGAACACTTGGGATAACTAACATTTATGAAATATTTAGAATAATGGTAATTGTTTAGTATACTATGGGATTAAACAGTTCGTTAAATGATTTCAATGGCCTCTGAACTCTGTTTTAACATTCTGGTGTTAATTAATCATCCACACTAGTACATTCTAAAGGCATGAGAGGAAGACTTTAAGATAGTTTATTTTACTAAGTTGAGGGTAATTTATAGTACTGTGAAAATTGTGAAGAAGATTATAATTTGGTAATAATATATTTGATTTGAACCATAAATAACAGAAGAGAGAGTGGAGGAATGGCAATTGGATAATGAAATACCAATATTAACTAAAGTGATTGTTTAAGTAGGTGGTAATATTGACACATGGCCAAATCATGTGTCAAAGAGGGGGATGGTTGGATTAAATATTAAATATATACGAAGGAGAGGACAAAATACTTTTTAAAAAAAACATGTATGATAGTTTATTAACCACACCTGTATGTCAGAAGTTTTGTGCCCCACAGGTGAACTAAAGGAGAAGGTGACCCACTCTATCTAACCAGGAGACTGAATCAGGCCTGGCGGGAAGGGCCCTACCAAGTACTGCCTTTGCCAGCAGAATAGCTGAGAGATCCATCTGGGTGCATGTCACACACTGTACAAAACCAGCTACACCTGACGAACAAACACAGAGTTAGGAGAAAGATCCGATCACCACTATGGTCCGGGGGTTGCCTCCTTAACGAAGATTCCCTTACCCTGTCTGATCATCCCTGTGTGAGTTCGATAGAAGGTAAAGCAATGGGTTGGCCTCTGGCATCTGACATGTTCTCAGGGCAAGGGTGGGGATTCACAGGTCTCCCGACGGTAGGTAGCTGTCTGATTGTGGGGGCCATATTCCTAACACACACGGACCCTCCTGTTTCAGCCAGAAGTGGTAGTTAACCTAACACAAGTTGAAAAGGCATAGGAGACAGCTAGACGTAGGGAAAGGGGAAATTCTAGAGTAAACCTCTCTGAGGGAGGTAGTGAGACCGGGGCTGTGATAAAGATAGTGCAAAACTATAGACCTGGAGGAAGTAGTACAGGTGGAAACGGGGTATAGAAATCTTAACCTGTGGTTGGAATGGATTCAGTATACGGCAACAACTATGTCTAAAGAAGACTGTTTTGCCTGTGGGACAGCCAAACCAGGGTTAACAACTACTCCGTTCCCCTTGACAGGCTTTAACTCTCTGTCAGGTTTTTCCTCCATGCAAGCCACCTGGGAATGTGGTGAAAGAGTCTTATGGTAACTTGCACTATCTGTTTCCCCCGATAACAAAGTCATCCCGACCTGGGTTGCCTCAGTTTGAAGTCACAGGGGATTCTAAATTGTTTTTCTAGTCTAATCTCTCCTCTTTGTTGCAGCCAGAGGATTTTAGGAGCCAAAAACCAGACCCGTGCTGACATCTGATGGATGTGTGGTGATAACTGATTGTGAACTCACCTACATACGCAAACAATCAAACGTGTCAGAGACTGGTGAGTTGTCACATAGAAAGTAGGACCTCCTCCCGGGATCCTTTGATGAAAGGATATATATTGATGGGATCCACAATCAGATCGCAGCTGGGTTTGAATCAAGTATTTTCTGGTGGTCAACAATTAATAAAAATGTAGATTGGATAAATTATATTTAATATAACCAGCAAAATATTTATAAACCACACTCGTGATGCAATAAAGGGATTAGCTGAGCAGACAGCGGCAACTAGCTTAATGACATGGCAGAATAGAATAGCTTTAGATATGCTTTTGGCTGAGCGGGACGGGGTTTGTGTTCTGTTTGGATATATGTGCTGTACTTTCATCTCCAACAATATAGCACCGGACGGGCCCGTGACCAAAGCGCTTGAGTGACCATCACCACGCTGGCGAACGAACTGGTTGAGAACTCTGGTATTGATAGCTCCATAAACGGGTGGTTTGATAACGTATTTGGTAAATGGAAAACTATTGTTGTGACTATTCTGGGTGAAGTTATGGCCTCTATGGGTATACTTGTTCTTTGTGGATGTTGCCTTATTTCCTGGCTGAGTGACTGGTTTGGTGAGTACTCTTCTATGGTGGTTACTGGATTTCTGACCCTAGTAATTGTGTTTTTGCTGTTAATGTGTTGTGCTGCTTGCATCGTCCCTTGTCTCAGGAGGTCAGTGGTAGGAGTGGTGCAGGCGTCAGGTATGATGCTGTTGTTACCGGCCCAGGATGATGCAGGTGACTCTGCTACTGACTCTGAGACCAAGCTGGATGATCCATGTTTTGCCTAGTAAAATACATACACGCATTTATTTTCAGTTCTTGCTCATTTATTACCTTATGTTTTTACTAACCACTGTGATTGTTTATTCTTCCTGATAGAAGGTAAAGGATTCCTGGGTGGCTGGTAGCCAACTCAGTACATGTTAGGTGTAGGGGAGGAATAGAGGGTTAAAATTATTATTTTTATTTTCTATTAACATTAAATGTTGTGATTTAATTTCCATATCTTGTTATTCTTAAGGGTGATTATACTCTGTTTAGAGTGACACCATAAAATTGTTGGGTTTTATTTTTTGGATCTGTATGTGATGAATAGCTTGGAAGGAATGCATTAATGAGGAGCACTGTACTGATATGGATTGTTTCACATAACAGGCAGATAAGAACACTCTCTCTTTGTTGTCTGTGAAACTGTCCTTGAACATGGGTACATGGAGTACAGTTTTTGGGGGCTCGTCCTTTTGGGTGCTGACTGTTGTACTATTAATAAAAACGTCGATAGAATTAACTGCATACATTAATGTTAAAAATTAGGCAATTGGACACAACAAGGTTTTGAGGCGGTGCATGGCCAGTTGGCTGCAACCTCTCTCATGGCTTTCCAAAATCGTATTGCTGTCGACATGCTCCTGGCTGAAAAAGGAGGAGTATGTGCTATGTTTGGTGAACAATGTTGTACCTTTATTCCCAACAATACAGCCACAGATGGCAGTTTGATAATTGCCCTGGAAGGGTTACGAACTCTTAATGGCAAAATGAAGAGCCACTCAGGGGTGGATACTTCAATGTGGGACTCTTGGATGGATGCGTTTGGTAAATATAAAACGCTTGTTTCTTCTATACTTGTATCCATCTCAATTTTGCTGCAATTCTAGTGCTTTGTGGATGCTGTTGCATTCCATGCATACGGACGCTGACAACCAGGATTATAACCACCGCTATTGATCCGCATCCTGCAGATAACGGTCAGATGTTTCCTTTGCTTGCTATTGACGATGCTGACCAAGGATATCTGGATGATGAATAGCATTTAAGCTTTTTGTCACGTCTCTTGTGAGACGTGAAGAGGGGGAATGTAAAACTTTATCTTCTGATAAAGTTTTCCCTATTTTGCCAATTACACTGTTAGCTTGTGTCACGTCTCAAGTTTTCCTTCTTTACTGTTACTTGGTCACGTCTCTGGGGAGACGTGAAGAGGGGGATTTGTCGTAGTAAATATTAAAATGTTATAGCTTGGTCTGACTAAAATCTTGTGCATGACCCATTTTAATGTTAGGAGCTTGTTTTCAATCAATGCTGTTCCTATGCAAGAACAATGGACAGAGCCAATATCTTCTCAAGGACAACTCCCACGCCACAGGCCACAATCTGGTTGCTCCCCACGAGACTTTCCTTTGAGAACATACACACATTCACACACACATCTCCATGCATACGCACACTCATCCTCATGCCTCACGAGTTACGCACACACACACACTGCACTTCCTTCTACTGGTCAGAATGGGGCTTCTACTCTGGACAGAGCAGACCCGCCTCCTACGCCTCGGGAACCAATCAAGGGACTAGAAGAAGGACCCCTTCCTTTGTGTTGCATTGTATAAAGTAATGCTGAAAACTCTGTTTTTGATCCCTTTCAACTGTCTCGATAAGAGGCAACTGAATGGGTCCATGCATGTAGCTTGAGCAGTACCAGCTATCTCTGTTGTTTAATAAACTGCCTTTTGCTTAAACATATTCCTCTCCGTCTAGCGTCGTTGGTTCTGTACTTCCTCTCCTGTATGGTTTCACCAACAGTAATAAACAGCTGATAAATTGTTATATTTGTGTATATATTTTATTATATTTCTAATCTGACTACCAGTAAGTGCAGCAGCTACCGCCTCAGTCTGGGGCAAAGAGCGTCGTCGAGGGACGACAGCAAATTCTTTAGGATTATGAGTTCTTCCGACGAGGTGAGTTGAACCATTCCTAGCCTAATGTTACTGTATGTATCTAGCTAGCCAGAAGATCCCTACGGTTACGCTTGTTTACACTGTGGTCGGAACGCCATCATGGTTAGAATAAAAGCCAATTTATGCTTCACCCTAAAATGTGAAATATGGTTGGAGGCTGTGACGCAATTGCGGTGCATGCAGAGGACAAATGAAGCTCCATACCACATCGCCTTCTTCTTCAATGAGGTTTAACTGCGGTTGGCATCCAATTTGTTGCATTACCGCCACCTACTAGACTGGAGTTCAACTCCCTTATCTTTCCTTAAAAAAAACAAAAAAACATTTACATTACATTTTCGTCATTTAGCAGACGCTCTTATCCAGAGCGACTTACAGTTAGTGAATGCATAATACATGTTTTTTTTTTTTTTTTTCTTCATACAAACCCACATCCCTGCCGGCCAAACCCTCCCCTACCTTGGACGACGCTGGACAAATTGTGCGCCGCCCATGGGTCTCCCGGTCGCGGCCGGCTGCGACAGAACCTGGACTCGAACCAGGATCTCTAGTGGCACAGCTAGCACTGCAATGCAGTGCCTTAGACCACTGCGCCACTCGGGAGTTCCCTAAACCAAAGCAAAGAAATATCCTACCATCTAACACTACACTCACACCTTCTACACTACAACTAATAATTAACCCCACCCTTCTCCACTGTTTAAATACACTCACTCCTACCTCATGCCCTCAACCTGAATTGATGGGACATCACCACTTAACACTCCCTGTAACTCTTCTGCTGTCAAGTCTCGCACACCCAAATATCTCTCTGCAGCTGCCACCACCACCTCAATTTTCTTCGATTTGCGTTCCATCCCTGCAGTACAATTAATAACCATTGCTATAAATGCTAAAAATCCAATCTTGCTGAACCATATATCACTTTTTGGTTTATTCCTCTGTACTGGTACATCTCTACTACTCACACAATTTCTCTCAGGATCCCTCCTCCTTGACCCATCTTCCTCTACTTTCTTCACTGCCTCCGCATATGACAACTTCTTCTCTACTCTTACCCTGGATACCTCAACTTTCTTCTCTTGCACTGGACATGTCTGATCCCCAGCCCCATGGCCACCCCTACAATTAGCACACACCACCACTTTCCCCACTGCTTCACACTCCTTTGTCTCATGCCCTTCTGCACACTTCTCACACCTTGGAATCTCCCTCCTACACACTGCTGCCACATGCCCATAAGTTTGACACCTGTAACATCTTAAGGTATTCAGCACATATGCTCGCACTGGATAACTTATATATCCTAACCTCACTTTCTCAGGCAAAGACTCAACTTCAAAACTCAAAAGAACAGACAATGACTCTTCTGTTTCCCCACTCTCGCCACCCTGTTTACGTCGCACCAAACGACGAGCATCAAACACACCGGGAATCATCTCCTTCAGTTGGTCAACTTTTACATTCACTGCTACTCCAGTAATCACTCCTCTCAATGGCGCCCTTTTCTTAAGAGCGAAACAATTCACAGTTCTTTCCCCCATTTGTTTAACTCTGAGCGCCTTCTCCCTCTGCCAAACAGAAACACAAACAATTATCACTAGACCACTTCTGGTTACCCTCACCGATTCCACTTTACCCAACGCTTTTTTCACCCATCTTGAAACCACAAATGGATCAGCCAAAAGGCAAGGATCCATTTTTTCCACAAACTTCACTCCTACTGTCACAGACTCATCTTTATCCTGACCCGCTGTGCAATCCTCGGGCTCCGAGTTCTTCACCACTCCTTCCACCTCCGCTACATAATAATAATTATAATAATTAGTCATTTAGCAGACGCTCTTATCCAGAGCGACTTACAGGAGCAATTAGGGTTAAGTGCCTTGCTCAAGGGCACATCGTCTCTTAGACCTCCTCTGCCTCTCTTTTTCCCTCCATTCCTCCTCATTCATCCAAGTATACGTCTCCTTATGATAATACTGCATTTCTCCAAACCTATATCTGTTTCTTGCCTTCTCTAAGGATTCCATTTTCCCCTCCTTTCCCTTCCGGCGTCTATTCTATCCTCGGCCTTGACCTCTTCATTGCTCTCCTCTTCTGATCCGCTGTCTTCCTCTCCTGAATCACCATCGTCTTCCGATCCCTCATCCGAGCTGTTATCCTCACTATCATCGGGACTTACTCCCTTTCCAACTGCTCGTCTCTACCACATCGCCCCTGCACCTCTCACGTTTTGTATCTTCTTCTTCTTCAATGATGTTTAACGGTGGTTGGCATCCAATAAATGTTGAATTACAGCCACCAACTGGACTGGAGTATAACTCCCTTATACTTTGCTTGAAAAAAAGAAAGAAATCAACAAATACCCTACCATATAACCCTAAACTCATTAAAAACCCACCACCCTACTCTACTAAATCTAGTCGTACCTCAGGCCAACAGCCTGAAAGGACGGGACACCACCACTCAACACACCCTGTAACTCTTCTGACATCAAATCTCGTACACCCAAATACTTCTCTGCATATAATCTTACTGAAGCATATATCACTTGTTGGCTTATCCATCTGTACTCGTACAGATCTACTACTCACACCACTCCTCTCAGGATCCCTTCCCCTTGACCCATCTTCCTCTACTTTCTACATTCTTCACTGCCTCAGCATACGACAAGTTCTGCAATACTCTAACCCTTGTAGCCTCAACCTGCCTCACTCACCGGACATTTCTGATCCCCAGCCACATGGGCACCCCTACAATTAACACATTCCGCTTCCTTCCCCAATGCTACCCATACCTTTTGTCTCATGCCCTTCTGCACACTTCTCACACCTAGGAACCTCCCTCCTACACTCTGATGCCACATGTCCATAAGCTTGACACCTGTAACAACACAATGTATTTGGTACAAAAGCTTGTACGGGATAACTGATACACTATATATACAAAAGTATATGGACACCCCATCAAATTAGTGGATTCGGCTATTTCAGCCACACCCGTTGCTGACAGGTGTATAAAATCGAGCAAACAGCCATGCAATCGCCATAGACAAACATTGGCAGTTGAATGGCCTTACTGAAGAGCTCAGTGACTTTCAACATGGCACCGTCATAAGATGCCACCTTTCCAACAAGTCAGTTCGTAAAATTTCTGCCCTGCTAGAGTTGCCCCAGTCAACTGTAAGTGCTGTTATTGTGAAGTGGAAATGTCAAGGAGCATCAACTGCTCAGCCGCGAAGTGGTAGGCCACACAAGCTCACAGAAAGGGACCGCCGAGTGCTGTAGCTTGTAAAAATGGTTTGTCATCGGTTGCAACACTCACTACCGAGTTCCAAACTGCCTCTGGAAGCAACGTCAGCACAATAACTGTTCGTCAGGAGCTTCATGAAATGGGTATCCATGGCCGAGCAGCCACACACAAGCTTAAGATCACCATGCGCAATGCCAAGCGTCGGCTGGAGTGATGTAAAGGTCACCACCATTGGACTCTGGAGCAGTGGAAACGCGTTCTCTGGAGTGATGAATCGCGCTTCACCATCTGGCAGTCCGACAGACGAATCTGGGTTTGGCGGATGCCAGGAGAACGCTACCTGCCCCAATGCATAGTGCCAACTGTAACGTTTGGTGGAGGAGGAATAATGGTCTGGGGCTGTTTTTAGTGTTCGGGCTAGGCCCCTTAGTTCCAGTGAAGGGAAATCTTAACGTTACAGCATACAATTACATTCTAGACGATTCTGTGCTTCCAACTTTGTGGCAACAGTTTGGGGAAGGCCCTTTCCTGTTTCAGCATGACAATGCCCCCTTGCAGAAAGTGAGGTCCATACAGAAATGGTTTGTCGAGATCAGTGTGGAAGAACATGACTGGCCTACATAGAGCCTTGACCTCAACCTCATCGAACACCTTTGGGATGAATTGGAACGCTGACTGCGAGCCAGGCCTAATCGCCCAACATCGGTGCCCAACCTCACTAATGCTCTTGTGGCTGAATGGAAGCAAGTCCCCGCAGCAATGTTCCAACATCTAGTGGAAAGTCTTCCCAGAAGAGTGGAGGCTGTTATACCAGCAAAGGGGGGACCAACTCCATATTAATACCAATGGTTTTGGAAAGAGATGTTCGACGAGCAGGTGTCCACATACTTTTGGTCATTAAGTGTATGTCTTAACATCACTTTGTCGGGCAAAGGCTCAAAATCAAAACTCAAAAGAACAGACAATAACTGTTCTGTTTCTCCACTCACGCCACCCTGTCTGCGTCGCACCAAATAACGAGCATCACAAACACCGGAAATCTTCCTCTTCAGTTGGTCCACTTTCACATTTACCGCTACCCCAGTAATCACTCCTTTCAATGGCGCCCTTTTCTTAAGAGCAAAAACAATTAACATCTCTTGTCCCCAGTCGTTTGACGCAGAGTGCCTTCTCCCTCTGACCGACCAACAGAAACACAAACAATTATCACAAGACCACATCGGGTTACCTTCACCAATTCCACGGCACGTAACTCAGTTTTCACCCACCCTGAAACCACAAATGGATCAGCCAAAAGGCAAGGGTCAATTTTTTCCATAATTGTCACTCCTACCATCACAGACTCATCTTTATCCTGACCCTCGGTGCAAGCCTCGGGCTCCAAGAACTTCACCATACCTACCACCTCCGATACTTTGCCCGCATTCACTTCCATTTCTCCTCCTGTCTTCGATCTCACTCTGTTTACACTTTCTACCATTCTTCTTCAACAAACCATCTCACTTTTCCCCTCAATTCTTTACCAAGTCAAGCTCACCCTCTTCATCCCTGTCTCCCTTCCTCCCTGTCTCTCTTCCTCCCTGTCTCTCTTCCTCCCTGTCTCTCTTCCTCCCTGTCTCTCTTCCTCCCTGACTCTCTTCCTCCCTGTCTCTCTTCCTCCCTGTCTCTCTTCCTCCCTGTCTCTCTTCCTCCCTGTCTCTCTTCCTCCCTGTCTCTCTTCCTCCCTGTCTCTCTTCCTCCCTGTCTCTCTTCCTCCCTGTCTCTCTTCCTCCCTGTCTCCCTTCCTCCCTGACCCTTCTTCCTCCCTGTCTCTCTTCCTCCCTGACCCTTCTTCCTCCCTGTCTCTCTTCCTCCCTGTCTCTCTTCGACCTCCTCTGCCTTTTTGTCCCCCTCCATTCCTCCTCTGTAATTCAAGTATATGTTTCCTTATGATACTCCACTTCTCCTGACATGCATCTCGTTCTTGCCCTCAAGGGACACTATTCCCCGCTTGCTCCAGCCCTCCACCTCCAGCTGCGACACAACTGTAAATGACCACATTTTGTAACAATGTGGAGGGCTATTGCTAGCTAGCATGAGGACGAAAAAGGGAGGATTTCCGTAAAAACAAGCAGTATTTCAATCTTCTCGATGTAGCAGTTTGGATAAAGGTAAAATTTGGAGGACAGTGGTATATCCCATCCCTGCATTGAGGTACGTTTTCTGACCCATATCTCGTGCCGGCTCTGCAGTGTCTTAATAATCCATTCTCTAATTTCCGGGGTTGGGACATCCATTTTGGGGAAAAGCTGGGAAATCCTATATCCGGTGTCGGGCGTATGGTCTTTTCTCAATAGAAATGGCGCAAACCAAGAGCCAAGAGCAGAGATCAGCTTCTCATTAGCTAGCTAATGTTAGCTATATTATATCTATAAAGTGTTAGGTTTACTGTTGTTTTGAAATAACATTCTATTTATTTGATTGTATACGTTATATACATAGTCTTAGCAAGCTCTTTGGCAGCAAGCTAAGCTTTTTTAGCTATAATATTTAGCTACCTAGCTAGCTAGCTTTTCAAATGTTAGCCTAGTTAGCTAGCTAGCATCAAGTGTTGGTGATAGAAAAATGGCTGTAAAAACAACTCTAGCTTAGTTTAGAAGTAAAGACTGACGTTTATTTTTTACTGGAGAATTACTTTTGAATTCCTTTTGATGCACACGTAGAACAAGGAGCTAGTTATAAAAATCATTGCTATCTGTGCCCTTGGTGTACAGCAGCTGCTGTTACCCGCGAGAGATAGGCCTATCAAGCCATGATGGCATTGAGACCCCAGTGCAGCTCAATGTAAACAAGCGTAATGGTAGGGTGGGAATCTTCTGTCTAGCGTAGCATAGACAAACCTAACACAGATGAAAGTTTATGTAGTTGCCATAATATTTGAAGATAACCACTGGTGATTGGACCACTCCTCAGGATAAACATTAGCTAGCTATCTGTAAGCTATTTACATTTACATTTTAGCTATCTAACGTTAACAGCTAGCTGATATGCTCAGTGTCTGCTTGTGCCATTTGCACCATGACACACCCCTAGGATGACTTCAAGGATTTGAAAACATATTTCTCAAAGATGGAATGGACCTGTCTAGTGAAATGTGAGAAAGTGAACTACAGAAACTTGAAGAGGAACCACCTGGCTATGCTGGCTATAGGTACGTTTCCCCCATGGAGACGGCGACCTATGTCATAGACATTTTAAATTCATCACTATTACTTGAAAGGTAGCTAAATGTTTTAGATTAGGTGATTAGATAGATTATCTAGCTATGTGTTTTTACACGTTTTAGGAGTCACTGGCCATGTCCAAATACTCGTACATGCATTCTAAATAGTAGGCATTTTGGGTATGTGATTATTAATATTTTACTATATATATATATATATATATATATATTAGTATGTGACATTTCGAAAATGTAGTATGATTTAAATGCCAGGATTTCATACTCATTTCGGCTTTTCATCTAGTAGAATTCATTGCACGCTATTGAGGAGAAAATAATCATATTTCGAGATTCACGTGTGTTTGACAACAGCTCATAATAGCTGATGGGACGCGCTGTACAAAAATGTAAGAATGGCTGGAATCAACGTAATTGTGCATTTAGATTGCACATTCTCAGTAGAATGCTGATATTCTTTCCTTACTGCATTCGTTTTTACTAAACGGTACATTCTAAATAGTATGTAGTATACAGTTTAAGGCAAGCCAGATTTCAGACACGGCGACTGTTGTAATGAGCAGAGTGTCTCTACTGTGTGTTGTAATGAGCAGAGTGTCTACTGTGTGTTGTAATGAGCAGAGTGTCTCTACTGTGTTTTGTAATGAGCAGAGTGTCTCTACTGTGTGTTGTAATGAGCAGAGTGTCTCTACTGTGTGTTGTAATGAGCAGAGTGTCTCTACTGTGTGTTGTAATGAGCAGAGTGTCTACTGTGTGTTGTAATGAGCAGAGTGTCTCTACTGTGTGTTGTAATGAGCAGAGTGTCTCTACTGTGTGTTGTAATGAGCAGAGTGTCTCTACTGTGTGTTGTAATGAGCAGAGTGTCTCTACTGTGTGTTGTAATGAGCAGAGTGTCTCTACTGTGTGTTGTAATGAGCAGAGTGTCTCTACTGTGTGTTGTAATGAGCAGTGTCTCTACTGTGTGTTGTAATGAGCAGTGTCTCTACTGTGTGGTGTAATGAGCAGAGTGTCTCTACTGTGTTGTAATGAGCAGAGTGTCTCTACTGTGTGTTGTATTGAGCAGTGTCTCTACTGTGTGTTGTATTGAGCAGAGTGTCTCTAATGTGTGTTGTAATGAGCAGAGTGTCTCTACTGTGTGTTGTAATGAGCAGTGTCTCTACTGTGTGTTGTAATGAGCAGTGTCTCTACTGTGTGATGTAATGAGCAGTGTCTCTACTGTGTGTTGTAATGAGCAGAGTGTCTCTACTGTGTGTTGTAATGAGCAGAGTGTCTCTACTGTGTTGTAATGAGCAGAGTGTCTCTACTGTGTGTTGTAATGAGCAGTGTCGCTACTGTGTGTCTCTAATGTGTCCCACAGGGCTGAACTCCCCAGTACCTGCGTTTTATGAGGAGAGACGGACCTAAACTGGTGAACGCTGCACCGCTTCTCGCACCCAGCCACTCGGAGGAGGAAGATGAGTGGACCCCTCGCCTGGAGAGATGCTGGAGTTATGTTGTGAAAGCAGAGCAGGAAGAGATGACTGTCACAGTGAAAGCAGAGCAGGAAGAGATGACTGTCACAGTGAAAGCAGAGCAGGAAGAGATGACTGTCACAGTGAAAGCAGAGCAGGAAGAGATGACTGTCACAGTGAAAGCAGAGCAGGAAGAGATGACTGTCACAGTGAAAGAGGATGAGGAAGAGATGACTGTCACAGTGAAAGAAGAGGAGGAAGAGATGACTGTCACAGTGAAAGCAGAGCAGGAAGAGATGACTGTCACAGTGAAAGAGGATGAGGAAGAGATGACTGTCACAGTGAAAGAAGAGGAGGAAGAGATGACTGTCACAGTGAAAGAGGAGCAGGAAGAGATGACTGTCACAGTGAAAGAGGATGAGGATGATGAAGAAGAGCAGATTGGAGAACTGATTAACACCAGCAGTAAGTATACCGTATTAAAAACAGGGGCACAAACTGCCATTATTGAACCAATGTGTGTTTTTAAAGGGGCATTCTACTGAAGTTCTACACTTGAATATGACGGTTCTGTACTGTAGGAATCGTTAAAGCTACAAAGATTGGGGGCAGCCAATGTTAATGGATCAAATACTCTCATTATATTTATCTGAATATCTCTTTCTGTAGTGCATTGTTCAGTCTCAATACTCAACATACCATGATAGCAACATTACTTTTTTAAAACATGATTTGAAGCGCTACATTTCTTTTTAAAATCTCAACGGTGTTAATGTCCTTAGTGTTCTTGTTTATAAGGTAAGACCGACTGATCTGATTGAACTCTCTATGATACAGTACCACATTATTACAACCAACCCTAGTCTAATTACAAATTATGGAGAAGACCGAATCAAGACAAGGAGCATTTTAGATGCATTCATGTTAAGGGCATTTTAGATGTATTAGTATTTCTTCAGGGTAGGGAGCTAAATGTTTTAGATTAGATGACAAGCTTGGTTATGCATCTACAGTGCATTCGGAAAGTATTCAGACCCCTTGACTTTTTTCACATTTTGTTACGTTACAGCATTATCCTAAAATTTATTAAATCATTTTTTTCCTTCATCAATCTACACACAATACCCCATAATGACAAAGCAAAAACAGTTTTTTTTAAATATCACATTTACATAAGTATTCAGACCCTTTACTCAGTACTTTGTTGAAGCACCCTTGGCAGCGATTACAGCCTCAAGTCTTCTTGAGTATGACGCTACAAGCTTGGCACACCTGTATTTGGGGAGTTTCTCCCATTTATCTCTGAAGATCCTCTCAAGCTCTGGATAGGGGGCGTCGCTGCAAAGCTATTTTCAGGTCTCTCCAGAGATGTTCTATCGGGTTCAAGTCCGGGCTCTGGCTGGGCCACTCAAGGACATTCAGAGACGTGTCCCGAAGCAACTCCTGCATTGTCTTGGCTGTGTGCTTAGGGTCGCTGTCCTGTTGGAAGGTGAACCTTCGCACCAGTCTGAGGTCCTGAGCACTCTGGAGCAGGTTTTCATCAAGGATCTCTCTGTACTTTGCTCCGTTCATCTTTCCCTCCATCCTGACTAGTCTCCCAGTCCTTGCCGCTAAAAAACATCCCCACAGCATGATGCTGCCACCACCATGCTTCACCATAGGAATGGTGCCAGGTTTCCTCCAGACGTGACGCTTGGCATTCAGGCCAAAGTGTTCAATCTTGGTTTCATCAGACCAGAGAATCTTGTTTCTCATTGTTTGAGTCCTTTAGGTGCCTTTTGGCAAACTCCAAGCGGGCTGTCATGTGCCTTCTACTGAGGAGTGTCTTCCGTCTGGCTACTCTACCATAAAGGCCTGATTGGTGGAGTGCTGCAGAGATGGTTGTCCTTCTGGAAGGTTCTCCCATCTCCACAGAGGAACTCTGGAGCTCTGTCCGAGTGACCATCGGGTTCTTGGTCACCTCCTGATCAAGGCCCTTCTCCCCGATTGCTCAGTTTGGCCGGACGGCCAGCTCTAGGAAGTCTTGGTGGTTCCAAACTTCTTCCATTTAAGAATGATGGAGGCCACTGTGTTCTTGGGGACCTTCAATGCTGCAGAAATGTTTTGGTACCCTTCCCCAGATCTGTGCCTTAACACAATCTTGTCTCGGAGCTCAACGGACAATTCCTTCGACCTCATGGCTTGGTTTTTGGTTTGACATGCACTGTCAACTGTGGGACCTTATATAGACAGGTGTGTGCCTTTCCAAATCATGTCCAATCAATTTAATTTACCACAGGTGGACTCCAATCAAGTTGTAGAAACATCTCAAGGATGGAAACAGGATGCACCTGAGCGCAATTTCGAGTCTCATAGCAAAGGGTCTGAGTACTTATGTAAATAAGGTATTTCTGTTTTTATTTTTAATACATTTGAAAAATGTTGACACCTGTTTTCGCTTTGTCATTATGGGGTATTCTGTGTATATTTATGAGAAGAAGAAAATATATTTCATCAATTTTAGAATAAGGCTGTAACGTAACAAATTGTGGATAAAGTCAAGGGGTCTGAATACTTTCCGAATGCACTGTAGCTAGATAGCTAGCCAACTTGACAATGAATGTAGCTATTTGTATGATTTTTACTCCTGTCTCCTAGTATTGAGCGGTGTCTACTGTGTGTTGTATTGAGCAGAGTGTCTCTACTGTGTGTTGTATTGAGCAGTGTCTCTACTGTGTGTTGTATTGAGCAGAGTGTCTCTACTGTGTGTTGTATTGAGCAGAGTGTCTCTACTGTGTGTTGTATTGAGCAGAGTGTCTCTACTGTGTGTTGTATTGAGCAGAGTGTCTCTACTGTGTGTTGTATTGAGCAGAGTGTCTCTAATGTGTCCCTCAGGGCTGAACTCCCCGGTACCTGCGTTTATGAGGAAAGGCAGACCTAAACTGGTAAACATTGCTCCGCTTCTCACACCCAGCGACTCCGAGGAGGATGAGTGGACCCCTCGACTGGAGAGATGCCCACCAGGTAGAGCAGTAGTAGTAAATTAGGATGTTATAAGAAGTATTGTGTTAGTAGAACGATAGGACCTACCCAGATACCACTAGGCTAGTAGACTGGTAGGACCTACCCAGATACCACCAGGCTAGTAGACTGGTAGGACCTACCCAGATACCACTAGGCTAGTAGACTGGTAGGACCTACCCAGATACCACCAGGCTAGTAGACTGGTAGGACCTACCCAGATACCACTAGGCTAGTAGACTGGTAGGACCTACCCAGATACCACTAGGCTAGTAGACTGGTAGGACCTACCCAGATACCACTAGGCTAGTAGACTGGTAGGACCTACCCAGATACCACTAGGCTAGTAGACTGGTAGGACCTACCCAGATACCACCAGGCTAGTAGACTGGTAGGACCTACCCAGATACCACTAGGCTAGTAGACTGGTAGGACCTACCCAGATACCACCAGGCTAGTAGACTGGTAGGACCTACCCAGATACCACCAGGCTAGTAGACTGGTAGGGCTAAAGGAGTGGAAGGTATGCTAAAAGAAGTCAGGTTAGTAGTAGAGAGGAAGGTGCCATAAAATGTTACCTGTTAGTTCTGGTAACCTGTTAGTTCTGGTAACCTGTTAGTTCTGGTAACCTGTTATATTATGTCCCTGTGGTCTGTCCTTCCTCACAGCACCCCGGAGCTTCCGACCCTCAACCAGGAGACCAGCAGCGTCTCAGGGAATCCCTCAGGCTGCCACACCTACAGTACAGGTGAGTGTTATTTAAAACAGTATAGGTGAGTGTTATTTAAAACAGTACAGGTGAGTGTTATTTAAAACAGGACAGGTGAGTGTTATTTAAAACAGTACAGGTGAGTGTTATTTAAAACAGTACCGGTGAGTGTTATTTAAAACAGTACAGGTGAGTGTTATTTAAAACAGTACAGGTGAGTGTTATTTAAAACAGTACCGGTGAGTGTTATTTAAAACAGGACAGGTGAGTGTTATTTAAAACAGTACCGGTGAGTGTTATTTAAAACAGTACAGGTGAGTGTTATTTAAAACAAGGCCGGTGAGTGTTATTTAAAACAGGACAGGTGGGTGTTATTTAAAACAGTACAGATGAGTGTTATTTAAAACAGTACAGGTGAGTGTTATTTTAAACAGTACAGGTGAGTGTTATTTAAAACAGTACCGGTGAGTGTTATTTAAAACAGGACAGGTGAGTGTTATTTAAAACAGTACAGGTGAGTGTTATTTAAAACAAGGCCGGTGAGTGTTATTTAAAACAGGACAGGTGAGTGTTATTTAAAACAGGACAGGTGAGTGTTATTTAAAACAGGACAGGTGAGTGTTATTTAAAACAGTACCGGTGAGTGTTATTTAAAACAGGACAGGTGAGTGTTATTTAAAACAGTATAGGTGAGTGTTATTTAAAACAGGACAGGTGAGTGTTATTTAAAACAGGACAGGTGAGTGTTATTTAAAACAGTACAGGTGAGTGTTATTTAAAACAGTACCGGTGAGTGTTATTTAAAACAGGACAGGTGAGTGTTATTTAAAACAGTACAGGTAACTGCACAGGTGACTAGCATATTATACATTTGGGGTGTTTTTTCTCTTCTCTTAGATACTAGTGCTCTAAAGGGTTGGAGTTAAATTATGAATTAAATTATGATGGTACTGTAGATATTTACTTTTACATTTACGTCATTTAGCAGACGCTCTTATCCAGAGCGACTTACAAATAGGTGCTTTCACCCTATAGCCAGTGGGATAACCACTTTACAATGTTTTTTTTTTGGGGGGGGGGGGTTGGAGTAAAGGGGGGGGGTAGAAGGATTACTTTATCCTATCCCAGGTATTCCTTAAAGAGGTGGGGTTTCAAATGTCTCCGGAAGGTGGTGAGTGACTCCGCTGTCCTGGCGTCGTGAGGGAGCTTGTTCCACCATTGGGGTGCCAGAGCAGCGAACAGTTTTGACTGGGCTGAGCGGGAACTATGCTTCATTGTGGATATAATGTTATGTAATCCTGTAGAGGACTCTGACAGCTCTGTCTAGTCAGCATTGTCATATTACAGCCCAACCCCCTTTGGTCCTAAAAATAATGGAATGAAATGATGATAAATATCATGTTCTGTGGTCATCCCATTATGCCCTCAGCAGCCCCCAGCGGAGAGGAGGCAGGACCCAGTAATATGAGGACAGAACCACCCCAGCCATTCCTGGAGGTGCTGACTGAAGAAGTGGCCGTCCTCAGAGACAGCAGCACAGCAGACACACACAGTGGAGGACAGGAGGCGCTAGGAGACAAGGTGTGTGTGTTACTGTCATACACATAACACAACACACAATATATTTTAATTAATGATGCTACTAAACAAAGGTAAAGTGATGATGACACACAGACCCAGTGGTCAGTTTGAACTCTCCTCTGGTCTCTTTCCAGGAGGGTCAGAGTGAAGTGACCCCCAGCACCAGTGGAGAGGAGGCAGGGAGATCCACTCAGGGAAGGGGGGCAGACACCCCAGCTGTCACTCAGAGAGGGGCTCCCTTGTTGTACTCCAAACCATCAACCTCAGGTAACAGAGACAGACAGGAATAGACTTGTTAGAGTTTGATATTGTGATTTTATTTGGTCTGAGAGAAAAGATTAGGCACATTGACTGTTTCTGGAAAAATACATTATAATAATAATTATTATTACTATCTTATTCCACATGCAATATGGCTATTATTTTAATATGGCTATTCTTTTCAGTTGTCTGTGTGTGTGTACAGTGCCTTCAGAAAGTATTCACACCCCTTGTCTTTTCACCCCAAAACAATTTGGTTACAGCCTGAAATGTTTAAAAACATTATTGAGATGTTTTGGTCACTGGCCTACATACAATACCCCATAATGTCAAAGTGGAATTATGTTTTTTCAAAATTGTTACTAATTAAACATTCAATAAGTATTCAACCCCTTTGTTATGGCAAGCCTAAACAAGTTCCTGAATAAACATTTGCTTAACAAGTCACATAATAAGTTGCAAGGACTCACTCTGTGTGTAATAATAGGTCCCTCAGTCGAGCAGTGAATTTCAAATAAACACCAGGGATGTTTTCCAATGCCTTGCAAAGAAGGGCACCTATTGGTAGATGGGTAAAAAAAAGCAGACATTGAATATCCCTTTGAGCGTGGTGAAGTTATTAATTACACTTTGGATGGTCTATCAATACACCCAGTCATTACAAAGATACATGCGTCCTTCCTAACTCAGTTGCCGAAGAGGAAGGAAACCGCTCAGGGATTTCACCATGAACCCAATGGTGACTTTAAAACAGTTAGAGTTTAATGGCTGTGATAGGAGAAAACGGACTATGGATCAACATTGTAGTTACTACACAACACTAACCTAATTCACAGAGTGAAAAGAAGGGAACCTGTACAGAATAAAAAATATTTGAAAACATGCATTCTGTTTGCAACAAGGCACTAAAATAGTACTGCAAACATTGTGGCAAATAAATTAACTTTTTGTCCTGAATACAAAGTGTTATGTTTGGGGCAAATACAATACAACACATTACTGAATACCACTCTCCATATTTTCAAGCATAGTGGTGGCTGCATCCTGTTATGGGTATGCTTGTAATCGTTAAATACTGGGGAGTTTTTCAGGATAAAAAAGAAACGGAATAGAGCTAAGCACAGGCAAAATCCTAGAGGAAAACCTGGTTCAGTCTGCTTTCCACCAGACACTGGTAGATGAATTCACCTTTCAGCAGGACAATAACTTAAAACACAAGGCCAAATCTACACTGAAGTTGCTTATCAAGAAGACAGTGGATGTTCCTGAGTGGCCGGGTTACAGTTTTGACTTAAATCTACTTGAAAATCGATGGCAAGGCCTGAAAATGGTTGTCTAGCAATGATCAACAACCAATTTGACAGAGCTTGAAGAGTTTTTTAAAGAATAATGGGAAAATGTTGCACAATCCAGGTGTGGATTAGAGACTTACCCTGAAAGACTCACAGCTGTAATCGCTGCCAAAGGTGCTTCTACAACGTATTGACTCAGGGGTGTAAATACTTATGTAAATTATTTTCACGTTTTTTCCTCCCCCTTTTGAATTCAGGCTGTAACACAACACTGTGGAATAAGTCAAAGGATGTGAATACTTTCTGAAGGCACTGTTGTTTGTATGTATTGGATGTGTGCGTCAGACCTGTGTAAGAAGAGAGAGTGGCTGGAAAGACAGAAAGACACGTACAAGCACGGCAGAAACCTGAGAGACAGACCAAGAATCACTTACACAGAAGAGGAGGTCCCCAAAGATGACCACTACCTCTGTGAGTCTTTCGCTCTCTGTCTCTCTCTCTCTCTCTCTCTCTCTCTCTCTCTCTCTCTCTCTCTCTCTCTCTCTCTCTCTCTCTCAATCTGAGAGACAATGGCTATCTCTATGAGTCTGGACCTAGAACAAAGTGGAATTTATTGTCAACATTTTTTAAAAGCATTCTTGTCATTTACAGGGCCAAAAATACAATATTTGGTCCACCAGCCACAGTGACAGGTAGATTAAAACATCTACCAGCCAAAATATATTTGCGCCATAATATATATATGAATATATATAAAAAACAGATGGTATATTGCTAAATTTTATAAAAAAATTTGTGACCTGAGACGAGACAAAATGTTCAACTGCCCCTTTAAGGGCGGGAGGTTACCGTGGTAACATGGGTCGTGTCACTGTGTGTGTGTGTGTGTGTGAGATTTGGGATTGGATCTAACTAGTAGTAGATGCTATCATTTGAAGCAGCAGACTCAAATTAACATTGAAAAACAACCAAGCTTGTGAACAAAACAATGTAAATAGTCAAGAAACACAAGGACATAGTCTCACTTTGTAGACTTTAGAGTAAATGAGACAATTTGTTATGCCTGTGCGCAACGCCTCCCAAAACAATATGATCAGCACAGTGCGCACAGCTCCCCAGCCAGGCAGTGTTGCTGCTCGAGGTGGGATATTGGATTCCTAGTTCTTTGTGCGATTTAGCAGCTATGAAACGAAACGGCAGAAATGCTTTGAAAACCACTACTGCAGCATTTTCTGCAATTTGGCAGTACGCCCAGAACCTTGTTTAGAGAAAGGTTTCAAGGTCTCAGCTTAGAGAGAAGAAACCTTGTGAGGTATTGGTCTGTCACATGCATGGCCCAGTATTGGTCGTCACATGAATGAAGCAAACATTAATTATGGATGATGAATAAGCTAAATCATGCAAATATAACTTGTCAGTATATAAGGGAGCTAACGGGACTGCCCCATTAGAGCTCCTGACAGATGTTCACTATGGTGCATCAAGTTTGTTGGAACCTCTCCAGCGCGCTGATAATAAACAATGATTCATTTAAGATGGACTTTGAGTGTCCCTGTGTAAGAATTTCCACGACAGTATCATCCCTGTTTGTTCCTCTCATTATTTTCTCTCTCTCTCTCTCTCTCTCTCTCTCTCTCTCTCTCTCTCTCTCTCTCTCTCTCTCTCTCTCTCTCTCTCTCTCTCTCTCTCTCTCTCTCTCTCTCTCTCTCTCTCAATTCAATTCAATTCAATTTAAGGGCTTTATTGGCATGGGAAACGTGTGTTAACATTGCCAAAGCAAGGAAGTAGATAGTAAACAAAAGTGAAATAAACAATAAATATTAACAGTAAACATTACACTCAGAAGTTTCAAAAGAATAAAGACATTTCAAATGTCATATTATGTATATATACAGTGTTGTAACAATGTGCAAATAGTTAAAGTACAAATGGGAAAATAAATCAACATAAATATGTGTTGTATTTACAATGGTGTTTGTTCTTCACTGGTTGCCCTTTTCTTGTGGCAACAGGTCACAAATCTTGCAGCTGTGATGGCACACTGTGGTTTTTCACCCAGTAGATAAGGGAGTTTATCAAAATTGGGTTTGTTTTCGAATTCTTTGTGGATCGCTGTAATCTGAGGGAAATATGTGTCTCTAATATGGTCATACATTTGGCAGGAGGTTAGGAAGTGCAGCTCAGTTTCCACCTCATTTTGTGGGCAGTGTGCACATAGCCTGTCTTCTCTTGAGAGACAGGTCTGCCTACGGCGGCCTTTCTCAATAGCAAGGCTATGGTCACTGAGTCTGTACATAGTCAAAGCTTTCCTTAAGTTTGGGTCAGTCACAGTGGTCAGGTATTCTGCCACTGTGTACTCTCTTTTTAGGGCCAAATAGCATTCTAGTTTGCTCTGTTTTTTTGTTTGTTCTTTCCAATGTGTCAAGTAATTCTCTTTTTGTTTTCTCATGATTTGGTTGGGTCTAATTGTGTTGTTGTTGTTGTTGTTGTTCTGGGGCTGTGTGGGGTCTGTTTGTGTTTGTGAACAGAGGCCCAGGACAAGCTTACTTAGGGGACTCTTCTCCAAGTTCATCTCTCTGTAGGTGATGGCTTTGTTATGGAAGGTTTGGGAATCGCTTCCTTTTAAGTGGTTATAGAATTTAACGGCTCTTTTCTGGATTTTGATAATTAGCGGGTTTTGGCCTAATTTTGCTCTGCATGCATTATTTGGTGTTTTACGTTGTACACGGAGGATGTTTTTGCAGAATTCTGCATGCAGAGTCTCAATTTGGTGTTTGTCCCATTTTGTGAATTCTTGGTTGGTGAGCGGACCCCAGACCTCAGAACCATAAAGGGCAATGGGTTCTATAACTGATTCAAGTATTTTTAGCCAGATCCTAATTGGTATGTCAAATTTTATGTTCCTTTTGATGGCATAGAAGGCCCTTCTTGCCTTGTCTCTCAGATCGTTCACAGCTTTGTGGAAGTTACCTGTGGCGCTGATGTTTAGGCCGAGGTATGTATAGTTTTTTGTGTGCTCTAGGGCAACGGTGTCTAGATGGAATTTGTATTTGTGGTCCTGGCAACTGGACCTTTTTTGGAACACCATTATTTTTGTCTTACTGAGATTTACTGTCAGGGCCCAGGTCTGACAGAATCTGTGCAGAAGATCTAGGTGCTGCTGTAGGCCCTCCTTGGTTGGTGACAGAAGCACCAGATCATCAGCAAACAGAAGACATTTGACTTCAGATTCTAGTAGGGTAAGGCCGGGTGCTGCAGACTGTTCTAGTGCCCTCGCCAATTCATTGATATATATGTTGAAGAGGGTGGGGCTTAAACTGCATCCCTGTCTCACCCCACGGCCCTGTGGAAAGAAATGTGTGTGTTTTTTGCCAATTTTAACCGCACACTTGTTGTTTGTGTACATGGATTTTATAATGTCGTATGTTTTTCCCCCAACCACACATTCCATCAATTTGTATAGCAGACCCTCATGCCAAATTGAGTCAAAAGCTTTTTTGAAATCAACAAAGCATGAGAAGACTTTGCCTTTGTTTTGGTTTGTTTGTTTGTCAATTAGGGGTGAATACGTGGTCTGTCGTACGGTAATTTGGTAAAAAGCCAATTTGACATTTGCTCAGTACATTGTTTTCACTGAGGAAATGAACTAGTCTGCTGTTAATGATAATGCAGAGGATTTTCCCAAGGTTGCTGTTGACGCATATCCCACGGTAGTTATTGGGGTCAAATTTGTCTCCACTTTTGTGGATTGGGGTGATCAGTCCTTGGTTCCAAATATTGGGGAAGATGCCAGAGCTAAGGATGATGTTAAAGAGTTTAAGTATAGCTAATTGAAATTTGTGGTCTGTATATTTTATCATTTCATTGAGGATACCATCAACACCACAGGACTTTTTGGGTTGGAGGGTTTGTATTTTGTCCTGTAGTTCATTCAATGTCATTGGAGAATCCAGTGGGTTCTGGTAGTCTTTAATAGTTGATTCTAAGATTTGCATTTGATCATGTATATTTTTTTGCTGTTTGTTCTCTGGTATAGGACCAAAAAGATTGGAGAAGTGCTTTACCCATACATCTCCGTTTTGGATAGATAGCTCTTCGTGTTGTTGTTTGTTTAGTGTTTAGAGTCTATGGATTCTTCAATTACATTGAGCTGATTTCTGACATGCTGTTCCTTCTTTTTCCGTAGTGTATTTCTGTATTGTTTTAGTGATTCACCATAGTGAAGGCGTAGGCTCAGGTTTTCTGGGTCTCTATGTTTTTGTTGGATAGGTTTCTCAATTTCTTTCTTAGGTTTTTGCATTCTTCATCAAACCATTTATCACTGTTATTACTTTTCTTTGGTTTTCTGTTAGAGATTTTTAGATTTGATAGGGAAGCTGAGAGGTCAAATATACTGTTTAGGTTTTCTACTGCCAAGTTTACACCTTCACTATTACAGTGGAACGTTTTGTCCAGGAAGTTGTCTAGAATGGATTGAATTTGTTGTTTCCTAATTGTTTTTTGGTAGGTTTCAACACTACTTTCCTTCCATCTATAGCATTTCTTAATATTATTAAGTTCCTTTGGCTTTGATGCCTCATGATTGAGTATTGCTCTGTTCAAGTAGACTGTGATTTTGCTGTGGTCTGATAGGCGTGTCAGTGGGCTGACTGTGAACGCTCTGAGAGACTCTGGGTTGAGGTCAGTGATAAAGTAGTCTACAGTACTACTGCCAAGAGATGAGCTATAGGTGTACCTACCATAGGAGTCCCCTCGAAGCCTACCATTGACTATGTACATACCCAGTGTGCGACAGAGCTGCAGGAGTCGTGACCCGTTTTTGTTGGTTATGTTGTCGTAGTTGTGCCTAGGGGGGCATATGAGGGAGGGAATGCTGTCACCTCCAGGTAGGTGTTTGTCCCCCTGTGTGCTGAGGGTGTCAGGTTCTTGTCCAGTTCTGGCATTTAGGTCGCCACAGACTAGTACATGTCCCTGGGTCTGGAAATGATTGATTTCCCCCTCCAGG